>NC_141671.1:42471227-42573727 GCF_028749965.1 Puma concolor
GAATTTTATGCTGGTAAAGACAGTGTAACTTTCCGGAAATAATGGTTGACATCACAATGTAATTTTGAAAGGCCACATGCCACCAACTTTAAACTGGATCATTTATCTTACTCTTAAAGTCTTCATCAAATAATGAGCAAAGCCAGTTTTATCAAATTTAGGAGTTTATAGACGAAGAGTTATTAAGACCTAGAGATGTAAAATTACTGTTTTGATAACTTGCAAAACCAGGTTATAAAATATGATTTGCAGAAATGTATGCATATTGAAGTTTATCAAATATTCTTTTTTTTTTTAACATTTATTTATTTTTGAGAGACAGAGAGAGACAGCATGAGCAGGGGAGGGGCAGAGAGAGAGGGAGACACAGAACCAGAAGCAGGCTCCAGGCTCTGAGCTGTCAGCATAGAGTCCGATGCGGGGCTCGAACCCACGAACCGTGCGATCATGACCTGAGCTGAAGTCGGACGCTTAACCGACTGAGCCACCCAGGCGCCCCTATCAAATATTCTTAAAATAGTTTGGAGTAATTTGCTCAAGAGGCTGTGAAGGAACACCAACTATCGCAAGAGTATCCTCTTCTCACTCTGTGTGTGACTGTATCCTGCCCTCATGCTCCTGCACGTGCTTGCACTTTTTTTTTTCCTTTGAAGTCTGTCCTCTTTCCAACACAAATAATGATTAAAAAAAAAAAAAGCCAAGTCTTTTCTCCAATTCTTTTGAGAATGTTTTACAGCAATAATTATACGGGTTTTTTTATAGATATCTTTGTGAAATGGTGCAAATATTTCATTTTTATGATAGATTCAATAGGAATACAGTACCTACTTTAAATTCCATAGCAGGTTCAAAGTAAAGAAAATATATACATGTTGCCATAGGAAACTAGCTATCTACAGCCAGAAGAGCTGCTTGTTAGGGTTTAAATAGAAGGTGTATGGTGAAACGGGTATCCGCTAGGGAAGGCTGTCACCACATTCTAGGCACTTATCTTCAGCTTGATAATTTGAATGTTAGTATACCCAGAAGTGATTGGACTTGGTTGGTTGGATGTGTGTGTGTGTGTGTGTGTGTGTGTGTGTGTGTGTGTGTGTGTGTGTGCGCATGCATGTGCATGTATATGTATGTGTGTATATATGTAGCAAGGACCAGCTCACATGTTGGTCAGACTTACTGTTGACTAGGTATAAAATCCAATATGTCACTTTTTAAAAAAAACTTTTTTTAATTTAATTTTTTAAATTTACATCCAAGTTAGCATATAGTGCAACAGTGATTTCAGGAGTAGATTCCTTAGTGCCCCTTACCCATTTAGCCCATCCCCCCTCCCACAGCCCATCCCCCCTCCCACAGCCCCTCCAGTAACCCTGTGTTTGTTCTCCATATTTAAGAGTCTCTTATGTTTTGTCCCCCTCCCTGTTTTTATATTATTTTTGCTTCCCTTCCCTTGTGTTCATCTGTTCTGTGTCTTAAAGTCTTCAATGTCACATTGTTAATTTATAGTGAGAAACACTGGGGCTCCTGGCTGGCTCAGTCAGAAGACTTTTGATCTTGGGGTCGTGAATTCGAGCCCTGCATTGGGTGTAGAGATTACCTAAAATAAATAAAACTTGAAAATATATAGTGTGGGAACCTGGCTGGCTCAGTCGTTAAGTATCTGATTTCGGCTCAGGTCATGATCTCACAGTTAGTGAGTTTGAGTCCCACATCAGATGAGCTCGTGCCTTGCTTCGGGTGAGCCCCACTTTCTCTCTCTCTCTCTCTCTCTCTCTCTCTCTCCCCCCCCTCTCTCTCTCCCCCCCCCTCTCTCCCCCCCCTCTCTCTCCTTCTCCCTCCCTCCCTCTCTCTCCCTCCCTCTCTCTCTCTCTTTCCCACCTCCTTCCCTCCCTCTCTCTCTCTCCCCCCTCCCTCCCTCTCCCTCCCTCTCTCTCCCTCTCCCTCCCTCTCTCTCCCTCTCTCTCCCTCTCTCTCTCTCTCTCCCCCTCCCTCTCTCTCTCCCCTCCCTCTCCCTCCCTCTCCCTCCCTCTCTCTCTCTCCCCTCCCTCTCCCTCCCTCTCTCTCTCCCTCTCTCCCCCTCCTCCCTCCCCCCCCCTGCCCCTTAAAGGATTTTCTCTCTCTTTGCCCCTCACTTATGACCCCTCTCTCTCTCTTTCTCTCTCCCTCTCAAAAAACATATTAACATATATGTGTATATATATGTGTGTATACAAATATATATGTGTGTATACATATATATATATACATACATATATATATATTGAGAAATGCTATCTTGAGGAAGACCAGATACTTGGGATCAGGGCAGTGTTTCCTGTAAATCTCATATTTGAAGACAAAAGTTGAAGCAGAATACTACATGGTAGATATATGAAAATAACAGAAAGAGTAGGTGATCTTAGTAAAATGTAGTTAAACAAGTTTGAAGCATTTCTTTCATCTTTGGGGAGATCCTTGTCACATAAACACATTCATGGTCTGGACACTTTCCACCTTCATAGTGCTAGAGTCACACTAAAAATGTTTGCCTCTGTGCTGCTTCTTTTTCTTTGCTTCTGTTACTGACCATCTGCCTGCGCATTGACCACTTCATCTGCCAAGCCATTCCTCTCTTTAAGGAGATCTTACAGGGGCACCTGGGTGGCTCAGTCGGTTGAGCGTCCAACTTTGCCTTGGGTCATGATCTTGAAGTTGATGAGTTTGAGCCCCGCATCAGGCTCTGTGCTGACAGCTCCGGAGCCTGGAGCGTGCTTCTGATTCTGTGTCTCCCTCTCTCTCTGCCTCTCCCCTGCTCATGCTGTCTCCCTCTGTCTCAAAAATGAAGATAAATAAATAAACATTAAACAAAAAAGGAGATCTTACATTGGTTATGTATATGATGATTCCATTATGAGATGGAGGGGATGGGGCTGACTATCTCAATTGTTGTGTTCATTTATTACCTACATATATAACAATCCTTATACTTTTTAGGTACCGGGAAGCCAGTGTGGAAGTGATGGGGGTAATGTCTCGTTTTGCTGGGATTGAACGTGGCAGCATCGATGAGGCTTATGTAGACCTGACCAGTGCTGTACATGAGAGACTACAAAAGCTACAAGGTCAACCTATCTCGGCCGACTTGTTGCCAACCACCTACATTGAAGGGTTGCCCCAAGGCCCTACAACAGCAGAAGGGACTGATCAGAAAGGTACTTCCATAGCATCGTATTGCTTCTGCTTCCTGCCTTTGGAACCTGCTTTGCTTGGTCACGCTGATCCTTCTTGGATTGATTGAAAGGAAACTTACACTACAACCTGAATGAATCACAAGGACTGACAAGGAAGGATATACAAATTCTTTTATCTTTTCAGGTATATGGATGTTGAGAAGCTGTGAAATCTGTATGAAATCAAGTTTCTCTTTAGATATCACTAGAGCAGGTTAGAGTTATCAGTAGACTGAGCACTTCTGTCATTTGTAGGTTAACTTATAGTGTTGTAACTTGGTTTCTTCATCATCTAAGTTTTTTAAGGGGGACCTCAAGGACAGGGAGTTGAGTCACTCAGAATTTCTGATCAATTTAGAGTGAAAAATATCAGTGGACTCTTCAGGGTCTCATTTTATTTTCCTTACTTTCACTTTCATAGTGATTTCCCCCTCCCTATCTAACTCTCCCTCTGGCACCCACTGATGTATTTGGTATATCTTCTTAAATTTGTATATGTCTTTATAAATTACACAGTGTTGCTTTATGTGTGTGCTTTTAAAATTTGTGCTCTTTGGGGCGCCTGGGTGGCTCAGTCGGTTAAGCGTCCGACTTCGGCCCGGGTCACGATCTCGCGGTCCGGGAGTTCGAGCCCCACGTCGGGCTCTGGGCTGATGGCTCGGAGCCTGGAGCCTGCTTCTGATTCTGTGTCTCCCTCTCTCTCTGCCCCTCCCCCGTTCATGCTCTGTCTCTCTCTGTCTCAAAAATAAATAAATGTTAAAAAAAAAAAATTAAAAAAAAAATTGGTGCTCTTTAATTAAAAGATAGTATTATCTTATAGATTTCATTCTTACTTTACTAATTTTTTAATTTTAATTCCAGTATCATTAACATATAGTGTAGATTCCATTCCTTTTCTTAATTTTCTTTTAGTGGTGATTTTATAGGTCTTTCCATGTAGTTGTATTTATGTGTAATTGCTTTTAATTACAGCATAATCCATGGTATGGATCTATGGTAGTTACAGACAATTCTCCTAGCTATTAATTCATTTGTTACTTCTAATTTTTTTTAATATTTATTTGCTAAATGTCCTCATTCATCCTCTTTTGGACCTATGCAGAGGTTTTTCTGAAAATGTTGTCAGGAGTGGACTGCTAGGTCATAAGGCATACACATACATTGTTTCACTAAATACTGCCAAATCATTCCCCAGAGTGGCTATCAATGGTTACCCCATGCCTGTAGTACACAAGAATTCCTGTTGCCCTCATATTCTTGCCAGCAGCTGGTATTTTTGAATGGTTAAAAGTACTCACCAATATGATGGCTATAATAAAGTAGTATTTCATAAGGAGCTCCTGGCTGGCTCAGTTGGAAGAGCATGTGATGTGACGATTGATCTCGGGGTTGTGAGTTCAAGCCCCACATTGGGTGTAGAGATTACTAAAAATAAATAAATAAACTTTAAAAAAAAGCCTTTAAACAGCAAAGTGGTTCAACAAAGTGTAGCATAAACAGAGTTAATGGATGACAGATTTGGGATAAGTAGAAAAGTAAAAATATGAAATTTTATTTCATGTTTTCAGTTTGTTTAAATTTATATTTCTCTATTTACTAGTTGAGGTTGAGCGTTTCTTCGTATATTGCTAGTTTATACCTTTGTGAATTGCTTATTTATAATCTTTACCCAATTTATCATTGGATTTCCTGCCTTTTTTTTTGCAAGAGTTCCTCATATATTGCAGTTATTAGTGTCTTGTCTATTTTTGACACTGCAAATATCTTCTCCCAAATCTGTCATCCATTAACTTTGTTTATGCTGTACTTTGTTGAACATGATTCTTTTAGTCCATCATTTTTTTCACCTTATCTTTTGTGCATTTTGAATCTTGTTTTAGATATCCATTTCTACTAGAAGTTCACAAAGACCTTTTCTACACTTCTGTTTGCCTTGTAATTTTTTTTAGGTCTTTTGGCTATATGGAGTTCAACCTTTTTATTTGATTTTATAAAAATCTTATTTATATTATTTAAAAAAATTTTTTTTTTTTTTTGAGAGAGAGCACAAGTGAATGAGGGGCAGAGAGAGAGAAAGTATCCCACGAGGTGCAGAGAGAGAGGGAGAGAGAGTGTGGAGTCCAGAGTGGGGCTTGAGCTCACCTGGAGCAGGACTCAAATTCACCCGAAGCGGGGCTCAAACTCACCTGATGTGGGGCTTGAACTCCTGAACTGTGAGATCATGTCCTGAGCTGAAGTCAGACGCTTAATCGACTGAGCCACCACCCCAGGTGCCCCTATTTTTTATTATTATTATAATAATTTCCTGACAATTACTTATTAAATAATCCATTCTTTCTCAACTTCCCATGTAGAAGTGGGTCAGTTTCTGTAGTATCCCATTTGTCTCTCTGCTCCTGCTCCAGAAACACATTGTTTTGTTGTTGTTGTTTTTTTTTTACTCTTTGTAGTATGTTCTATTTGATAAGGATGTCCCTCTGCTTTTGCTTTCCAAACTTGTCTTACCTATACATGTACCTTTGTTATTCACTGTGCATTTTAGAATACAATAGTTGAATTCCTCAAAAAATCTTGATAGGATTACATTGAATTTATATATTTAGACAGAATAGTTATGTTAATGTTAACTTTTGCCATCCGTAAACATATCACTGAATTTTTTAGGTCTTCAGTTGTGTCCCTTTTAATTATTTTTTTTTTAAGTTAAAATTATTTATTTTATCTGTTATAATATTTTTACTTCCTCTGAGATCTGGAATCCAGTATATTTTCTTTTTTTTCTCATCTACACTTTTAATTGATGTAATACACATCAAGTGCACAAATTGTAAGTGCACCTTGGCTAATTTTCACAAAGTAAACCCCCATTTGTAAGTAGCATCCAAATCAAAACCAAAACCAGAATCCTAAAAGGCACACCTGTCTACACTTCCAGACACTATCCATTCCTCTCCCCTTCCTACAGTAACCATTGTCCTTATTTCTATTTAGCTTATTTTTGAACTTTATAAAATTGAAATCATGCAATATATACTTGATTCTGGCCTCATTTGGTCAACATTGTGAGATTCATCCGTTCTGTTGTATGTAGTTGAGTTTGTTTACTTTCATTGCTGTGTAGTATTGAATTACATGAGTATGTCACAAATTATCCATTCTATAATTGATGGATATTTGAGTTGTTTCCATTTTGGGTCTACTAAGAATAGTGCTGCTATGAATATTCTTGTAAATGTCTTTTGGTGAACAAATGTATGATTTCTGTTGGGTATAGGACTAGAAGTGTTTAATTGTAGGATTTACCTAAAATCAGCTTTAGTTTGCTTATAGTCAGCTTTAGTAGGTACTTACTGCCAAACAGTTACCCAAAATGGTTGTACCAATTTGTTTACTTATTTTTTAAGTTTATTTGTTTGAGGGGCGCCTGGGTGGTTTGGTTGCTTAAGCATCCAACTTTGGCTCAGGTCATGATCTCACAGTTCGTGGGTTCGAGCCCCATATCGGGCTCTGTGCCAGCAGCTCAGAACCTGGGGCCTCCTTCAGATTCTGTCTCCCTCTCTCTGTGCCTGTCCCCCACTCGTGCTCTGTCTCTGTCTCTCAAAAAAATGAGTAAATGTTAAAGTTTATTTGTTTGAGAGAGACACAGCATGAGTGGGGGATGGGCAGAGAGAGAGAGGGAGGGAGAGAGAGAATCTCAAGCAGGCTCCACGCTGCCAGCACAGAGCCGAATGCAGGGCTCAAGCCCATAAACCCTGAGATCATGACCTGAGCTGAAACCAAGAGTCAGACACTCAACCAACTGAGCCACCCAGGTGTCCCTGGTTGTACCAATTTATAATCTCACTAGTAGCATATATGAAAATTCCAGTTGTTTCACATGCTTTTCAGCACATTTTTTTTTTTTTCTCTTTTGCATTTTAGCCATTTTGATGGGTGTGTAGTGATATCAGTGGTTTTAGTTTGTATGTCCCTGGTCTTAATGAAGTTGACCACCTTTAAATGTATTGACCATTTAGATATCTTCTTTCATTAAGTACCTCTTTAAATCATTTGCTCATTTTTTTTTGTTGGATTGTCTTATCTCCATCTATAGGACTTCTTTATATAATCTGAAATGAATCCTTTATTAAGTATATTGCATATTTATTTGCATATATTATGATGTATTATTATATTGCATATAAATATATTGCAAATACCTTCTGGTCAGTGACTTGTTTTTCACTCTATCACTGGTGGCTTTTGATGAAACAGAAAGGTTCTTGATTTTAATTTGGTCCATGTATTTTTTTTTGTTCTTTATGGACAATATTTTTTATGTCCTGTTTAAGAAATACTTACCTACCTCAAGGTTATGAAGCAATTCTGTTGTCTTTTCTAGAAGCTTTATTCTGCTTTTCATTTATAATCCATTGTGTGTGTGAGAGAGGGATCAAATTCCTTTTATTATGTGAGTATCCAATTATATCTTTATTAAAGCTTTACGTTTTTTATAAAGGTCTTGTGCATTAATTTGTTATGTTCATAAATGCTTTAATTTTTTATTGCTATTGTTTTACTTTTTTCTTTATTTTATACTTGGTTGATGTGTAGGGGAGTGATAAGTGATTTTTGTTTTTTTAAATTCAGCTTCATTTACCTGACAAAAACTTTCAATATGTAGGCATATGTCAGAGATATTTTGTGTTTGGTTACAGACCATCCACAATAAAGCAAGTATCTCAGTAAATTGAGTCAAATTAATTTTTTGGTTTCCTAGTGCATAGGGAAGTTTTGTTTACTATACTGTAATCTATTGGGGGTACAATACCATTAGATCTTTAAGAAGAACATACCTTAATTTTAAAAAGCTTTATTGCTAAGAAATGCTAACCATCTGAGCTTTCAGGAAGTTACAATCACTGATTCCAGATCACCATAACAAATAAAACAATAATGAAAAAGTTTGAGATAATTGTGAGAATTACCAAAAAGTGATTTAGAGACACAAAGTGAGCAAATGCTGTTTGGAAAATGGTGCCAATAGATTTACTTGACAGGGTTGATACAAGTACTCAGTTTTTTAAAAAATGCAGTATCTATAAAGCACATTGAAGCAAGATACAATAAAACAAGGTATGCCTGTAATCTGCATGAAAATGCTTTTGATAAGTAAAATGTATTCAATGGTTAAAAATACTTTCTTAAATAAAGCAAAATTAAGGCAGGGCACCTGAGTTGCTCAGTTAGTTGAGTATCCAACTTCTGCTGAGGTCATGATCTCATGGTTCAAGGGTTCTGGCCCCACGAAGGGCTTTTCCGCTGACAGCATGGAGCCTGCTTCAGATTCTCTGTCTTCCTCTCTCTGCTTCTCCCCTGCTTGCACACACGCACGCACACACATGCCCACACTCTCTCTCCCAAAAATAAACATTTAAAAAGATGCTCTTAAATTAAAAAATAAAATTAAGGCAATGAAAATTTGCTTTTGTGGTAATATTGGATTGTAATATTTCTAGATACCAGATCTAAGAGGATCTGGGTCTTAACTTTTTTTTTTTTTTTTTTTTTTTGAGGGTGCAAGTGGGAAAGTTGCAGAGAGAGGGAGAGAGAGAATCCCAAGCAGGCTCCACACAGTCAGTGCACAGAGCCTGACATGGGGCTCAAATTCATGAAACCATCAGGTCATAACCTGAGCTGAAGTTGGACGCTTAACCAACTGAGCCACCGAGGCACCCCTGGGTCTTAAATGTTTTAAATCAGATATTATGAAACTTGAATTCAGCTGGATCTTACAGAACAAAACAATTGGCATTTAGAGGCTTTTTGAACAGGGTATCTACAGTTTTTCCTAGACATTTTCTAATACTTTTCATAATAGCTCTCTTCAAAACAGTGGATCTCCCCTTCATTTGTAACATGAACATTGGTACTTTTACAACTATTATTTTGTAACATTATTCTTGTAAGTGCTCTTTCAGTAAAACATTTTGAATGCTGGCCAGTAACCAAAAGGAGACTGGATACCATATTATAGCAAGTTAGCTTCTGCGGGGGGGGGGGGGGGGGGGGGGGGGGGGGGGGGGGGGGGGGGGGGAGGACATTAAGGCAGTCTGTGATTACTTGTAGAAACAATACAGATTTTCCCAGAAAAAGGTCCAAGAGTGTTTAGCTTACTTCTGGTTAAAGTGGTGAATTTCCCACGGGTTCCATGTTTTAAAATGAGACATAAGATGTAAAGTTTCCTTTTGCTGTTGAACAGTTGTAGGATATGCCTTTAATATGTTGTTTGAAGGGCAGTAGTAGAACTGCTTGTTCTACTAGGGAAGCTTGTGAGAAAGACCATTAAGGAATTATAGCAGAGTTTATAAGTTGGAGGCTGCATATCCTTCAGTTCTTTCAGGGCAATACATGGACAATAAAAATTGTGCCACTTAAAGGAGGCAGAGTTATGGTACATAAACATTCGATGAAATATGTCCTGATTTTCTTTATTATTTTGGGACCCGAGTCAGAAATTTAACAGTCATAATAAGGAAGGTTTTTCTTTGGTCTTAACTTTGTGTACCACATCTTGCTGTGTGTCTAATGCTTTAAAACACTTGGAATTGGTTTATAATGGTTTAAGTCATGAAGTCTTTAAGGGTTTTTTGAGGGCTGTATCCCCTTTTGAAAATTTTTTGAAAGCTTGTTGACCCTTGCGTGCCTCAGAAAAATGCATATCTACACATAAGACAATTGTGTGTGCAGTTTTCAGGAGATTCACAGACCCTCTGAAACCCGCATACCTCAGAATAAGACGTGTTATTACACATTATATTGGTATTTTTGGCTGCAACTCATTGTTAAAGAGCTTCCGACTGAAGATGATGGTGTATACCTTCACTGGTGGAAAATGTTTACTTCAACTCAAATGGACGTGTTCCTCTTTCTTCTATGCCCATCTTTCTTATCTATGTACATTTTTATTAAAAATGCCAATGTTTATTTCTGTATGTCTTATGTATCTGTTGCCTTAGTGTGTCCAGTTTAAGTATTTAGTTTCCAGATGGAGTGATACCATTTTTTTATTTATAGTGCTCAGAACAGTATAATGTCTAGTAAATGGTTTATATTTCATATTGTATTCCTGAGTCTTCATATGATGTGTGCAACCAAAAAACTGGTAACGGAAATTAGCTTATCTAAGTGCATGTAATCTTCCAGAAATTGTTTTTCATGGATGTGGCATATTTCAAACCTAGGAAAAGAAGCCGGGTGCTTGTGATATTTTGATAACTGAAGTTTCTGTTGAACTCTCCCATCCTGCCCCTTACTTCAAAGCTAGCAGTCCTGCTCAGCCATACTGCGTTTGCAACTTTGTATTTTCTGTTTCTGAAATAGTTACATGCATGGAAAGTTTAAGTGGTAGGATTACATAAAGATAATACTCAAAAACTGCCAGAGTGAAAACTTTCCCTTCAGGGCCATTTTGGAACTAGTTTGTATTAGCTAAGGAATGCCTTAGTTTTCTCCTCCCTTTGGTCTTAATATATTTCATTTAAAGCATATATTGAACATCTTTTGAATGCCCAGGACGTGAAGCAGTTGGGTAATAGTACAAGAAATCATAAACCTTGGTGTGCCTGGGTGGCTCGGTTGAGCATCCAACTCTTGATTTTGGCTCAGGTCATGATCCCAGGGTCGTGGGAGTGAGCCCTGTAACAGCTCCATGCTGAGCGTGGAGCCTGCTTAAGATTCTCCTCTCTCTCTCTCTCTCTCTCTCTCTCACTCACTCTCACTCTCTCTCTCTGCCCCTCTCCCTTACTTGCATACACTCTCTCTAAAATAAAAATAAATAAAATTATAAACCCTTTTTAATGATGAGAGTTGCAGGGGTTGGTGGGACCCCCTGCTGGCTTTGAAGAGGTAAGCTGCCATGTTGTGAGAGGGTCTTTGGAGAAGGCCCTCATGGCTAGGCTCAGATATTGGCCCACTGCTGACAGCCAGAAAGAAAATGGAAACCAAATTCTACCAACAACCAGAGGGAGCTTGGAAGACACCAATCAGCTCATAGCACAGAGGAGGGCATACTTATTATCAGTGCAGGAACTTCTCTTTTGTAGTTTTGGTTTCTGGAGTTGTGGAGTCTAGGTAGAGGTTTATCAGTTTAACCCCAAGTTTTGGCACAAGTCATCAGTGCTCAGTCTTCTGTTCATCATTGCACTGGAGGTACAAGATGGTGTAATCAGAACAGAAGAGGGAATAAAAGCTAATTCAGATGTGAAGGAAGAGGTAAACTTTGTTTGCAGGTGTCATGACCGTGTTTGTAGAAAATCCTAAGGGATCTACACCCCGCCCTAAAAAAATACAGTAAGTGAGATTAGCAAGGTTGCAGGTGACAAAGTCAGTATGCAAAAATCAATAGCAATTCTATACACTAAAATTTTAGATGAGAATTTGAAATTTAAAAGCAATGTTATTTGCAATAGCATTACAATTACGAAATTATTAGAAATATATATGTGAAGGGACGCCTGAGTGGCTCAGTTAAAACGTCTGACTTCAGCTCAGGTCATGATCTCACGGTTCGTGAGTTTGAGCCCCGTGTCAGGCTGGAACAGCCTGGAGTCTGCTTCAGATTCTGTGTCTCCCTCTCTCTGCTCTTCCACCTCTCATGCACTCTCTCTCAAAAATGAGTACTTAAAAAAAATATATATATATATATATGAACATGTACTGTGAAATGTATATATATATATATATACACACACACATATATGTATATACGTATATATGAAAAACTAGTTCAGTGAAAACTACAAAACATTCCTGAGAAAGTAAAAAAGATGAAATCAATGGAGAGACATACCATGCTCGTGGATCAAAAGACTAAATAGTAAATATTAGAGCTCAAGTCTCCCCAGATTGACCTAGAGATTCATTGTTTTCTCTTCTAGAATCTCAGCAGGATTTTGTAGAAATTGACAAACTGATTTGAAAATCTGTATGAAAATGCAAAGGATGTGGGGATAGCCAAACAACTTTGAAAAAGAACTAAGTTGGAAGACTTAAACACTACCTGGTTTCAAAAGTTATTAGGGGCACCTGGGTGGCTCAGTCGGTTAAGCATCCGACTCTTGATTTTGGCTCATGATCTCACAGTTCATGGGACTGAGCCCTGGGTCAGGCTGTACACTGACAGCATGGAGCCTGCTTGGGATTCTTGCTATCTGCCCCTTCCCCACTTGTGTTTTTTTTTTTTTTTTTTTCTCTCTCTCTCAAAATAAATAAACTTAAAAAATATTTAATTATAACCTTATAGTAACTAGGGCAGTGTAGTATTGGTGTAAGAGGAGACAGATCAATGGTACAGAATAGGAAATGTGCAAACAGATCCCCACAGTTTTGGTCAGTTGGTTTCCACAAAGCTATCCAGATAATTCAATAGGAAAGGAAAGTCTTTCAGTTCTAGTGGGCATTTTATACCAAAAACTGCCTGAATCTTTTCCCCCAGTCCACTTTAGTGTATCAGAGAAAAACCAAAGTTGTATAGATTTTTACCAACTAGAGAAGGAAACAAATGCTGCTTACATTCTGTCGCCCTGTTCAACTGACATGGATGTAGAGTGACAGGATTGTAACATTACTTAATCTGGGAGAGCAATAATGAAATCTAAAGCAGAGAAAATTGAGCTCTACTAGTTGAGAAAAGAGTACAGAAAATCTCACAATTTCAATAAATTCACATTTTTTGTTTCCCAAACAATAATAGGTGGTTTATTTATTTTTAATGTTTATTTTTGAAAGAGAAAGAGAGAGAAAGCTCATATAAGCAGGAGAGGAGCAGAGAGAGGGAGACAGAGGATCCGAAGTGAGCTCCGTGCTGACAACAGAGAGCCCGATTCGGGACTCGAACCCACCAACTGTGAGATCATGACCTGGGTGGAAGTCAGACACTCAACTGACTGAGCCACCCAGGTGCCCCTATAATAAATGGTTTTATTTTTTTATTTTTTGTTAAAATTTTTAATGTTTATTTTTGAGAGAGACAGAGTGTGAGCCAAGGAGGGGCAGAAAGAGAGGGAAACACAGAATTGGGAGCAGATTCCAGGCTCTGAGCTGTCAGCACAGAGCCCAACATGGGGCTTGAGTTCACAAATTGTGAGATCATGACCTGAGCCAAAGTCGGATGCTTAACCGACGGAGCCGCCCAGGCACCCCTATAATAGGTGGTTTTAAAAGAAGGATTAGATTTGGGGGCACCTAGGTGTCCCCATCAGTTAAGCCTCCAACTTTAGCTCAGGTCATGATTTCATGGTTCATGGGTTTGAACCCTGCATGGGGCTCTGTGCTGACAGCTCAGAGCCTGGAGCCTGCTTTGGATTCTGTGTCTCCCTCTCTCTCTGCCCCTCCCTGACTCGTTGCTCTGTCTCTCTCTCTCAAAAATGAATAAAACATTAAAATTTAATTCTTAAAATTTTTTTTTCAACGTTTTTATTTATTTTTGGGACAGAGAGAGACAGAGCATGAACGGGGGAGGGGCAGAGAGAGAGGGAGACACAGAATCGGAAACAGGCTCCAGGCTCCGAGCCATCAGCCCAGAGCCTGACGCGGGGCTCGAATTCACGGACCGTGAGATCGTGACCTGGCTGAAGTCGGACGCTTAACCGACTGCGCCACCCAGGCGCCCCTAAAATTTAATTCTTAAAGGATTAAAGATTATATGTACGCATCTATATGTGTACATATATATACATATATATATGTATATAAAACCTCACAATCCTATGAGGTACAGTACTATGTTCGTATCATAGACAACAAAACTGGATCTTAGAAAATTATAGAACTTGCTCAACGTCCCATAGTAAGTTCAAAAGCCAGTATTTGAACACTGCCTGACTGCAAAATATTCTTTTAACAATTATGCTATATGTGTTACAGATAAGAGCTAAAACACTTTAGGGGTGCCTTGGTGGTACAGTTGGTTGAGCATCTGACTTTGGTCCAGGCCATGATCTCATGGTTCATGGGTTCAAGCCCCCATCGGGCTTTGCGCTGACAGCGCGGAGCCCACTTCGGATTCTCTGTCTCTCCCCTCTCTGCCCCTCCCCCGTCTCAAAAATAAATAAGCATTTTTTAAAAGTTCTAAAGGACGTTAGTGAGGCACCCCAAAGTTAGCTAGAATAGCTGGAGAAGACCACATGATACATGAGACTTGAATAAGCTCTCAAGTATAGATAAGATTTATTTAAGCAAAGGGGAGAACAGAGTTAAGAAGTGAGAACATGGAAATAGAATAAACATTGGATATTCAGGAAATTGTAAGGATATAATAAATTTGGGATTAGTGGAAGATGAATTGAAAAGGCCAGATGGTCTTCAATGCCAGTTTTTAGAGTTGGTGCTTTATTCTGTAGGTATGAGAGAGCTAACAGTTTTGAACAGGGGATAAGATGGATAACACTGGTATTTGAGAACATTTCATTCATGGGTATTGTGTAAAATGCATTTAGGGAGAGGGTGGTTTAGGAGTTAAGGTGGTCTGGGAAAGAATGAAGAAAACCTGAATAAAATAGGGTGGGTGGATATGCGAAATGTTTTAAAGTGGGTTTCGTTGACTAAATGGGGAATGAAAGCAAAAGGAAGCCAATATTATTTAACCTTCAAACCTTTAATAGAAATAGGGAGTTGTTGGGGTGCCTGGGTGGCTCAGTCGGTTAAGCATCCAACTTCAGCTTGGGTCATGATCTTGCGGTTCGTGAGTTTGAGCCCCACGTCAGGCTCTGTGCTGGCAGCTCAGAGCCTGGAGCCTGCTTCGGATCCTGTGTCTTCCTCTCTCTCTGTCCCTCCCCTACACACTCTCTGTCTCTCTCCAAAATAAATAAACATTAACAAAATAAAAAATATGGTTATTTAAAAAAGGGAGTTGTTTGGGAAAGGGAATCTTTGAGAAGGAAGATATAATAAATGTTGATTTTAGTTATTTTTAGAAAATTTAGTGAACTATAGTTTGAAACTATAATGAAAAGTTCAAGAAGAGTTATTCTGTAGGGGGGTGGAGATAAGAATTAGAGTTTAGGAGTTTGGGGATAGAAATTAGGATTTGCATGTACTCAGCATAAGCAAATTGAAACATAAGCCTGTAGCAGTTCACCAAAAGAAAAAAGTATATATACAGAGAGGAGGAGGAGGAGAATGTTGCTCAGTATCTACCAGGGTGTTAGAGGAAGAAGACAAGCCTGCAAAGGAGAGAAGCAGCAGTTATCAAGAGTTGGAAAATACTTCCTTCTATGTGCTCATCTTCCTCCTCTATATACATGAACCTTCACTATACCTCCCCATAGTTATTTGAGTGTATTTTCTTGCCTTGTTCATACCTCATTACGCTCTACTTTTTATAATATTTTATTTATTTTTAAGAGAGAAAGAGTGCAAATGGGGGAGGGGAAAAGAGAGAGAGAGACAGAGGATCCGAAGTGGGCTCTGTGCTAACAGCACAGAACCCAGTGTGGGGCCTCAACTCATGAACCATGAGACCATGATTTGAGTCGAAGTCGAATGCTTAAATGACTGAGCCACCCAGGCACCCCTCATTACTGTCTCTTTAAACCAGCATTCCTAGGGCACCCTGGTGGCTCTTTTGGTTAAGGGTCCAACTCTTGGTTTTGGCTTAGGTCATGATCTCATCGTTTGTGGGATGGAGCCCTGTGTCAGGCTCTGTGCTGACAGCACAGAGCCTGCTTGGATTCTCTCTCTCTCTCTCTCTCTCTCTCTCTCTCTGCCCTCCCCCACTCACTCTCAAAATAAACTTAAAAAAAAAAAATGAAATATTTAGGAGTGCCTGGGTGACTCGGTTAAGTATCCAACTTTGGTTAAGGTCATGATCTCGCGGTTTGTGGGTTTGAGCCCCATGTGGGGCTCTGTGCTGATGACAGCACGGAGCCTGGAGCCTGCTTTGGATTCTGTGTCTCCCTCTCTCTCTGCCCCTCCTCCACTCATGCTCTGTCTCTCAAAAAATGATAAACATTTAAAACAATTTTTTAAATAAGTAAATAAATAAACCAGCATGTCTGCATTTTCTATATACCTACCTCCCTTGCTATATATAATCATTTTTTAGGCTTTTCTCAAAACTGACTAGTTCAAAATTGGATAGTAAGATATTTTCAAGGCCCTGAGTCCAAAGCTATATCTAATTTCAATAGCTTATCAGAAGAATAAGACTAGTGTTTCTGATTGGATTTTAGCTACTCATCAGGAGAACCAGTCTCCAAAAATATATAAATACATTTATTTTAAAGTGTGAGTTAATTCTGAATATTTTCTAATTAAGTAACAGGATTCTTGGCAGTGTGCAAGGGAAAGTTGGAGGAAGAAAATTCCAGAAAACCAGAGAGAGAAAACAGATGTACTTTTAAATCAATGATCATGAAAGACAATATGAATATACAATATGTGTTGCATATTAGAACTATAAGGTTCAGCCTATGCTGAAGCTAAGGCTGCTGGAATTGATAGGAAGGAGAAATTGATCTCTTAAGTACTGAGAAATCTTGTAAATGACTGCCATTTTTTTTGTGTGTGTGTGTGAAAATGTACATTCTTAAAGTACCCTGAAATTGAAGCATTTTTCTATTAGATAACACAAATAAAGTCCTGACTCTAAAAAAAAAAAAATGTCTAAATACAACCTTTCAATTTTTCAGAGGAGGTGCGAAAACAAGGCTTATTTCAATGGCTTGATTCTCTTCAGACTGGTAACACCACCTCTCCGGACCTGCAGCTCACTGTTGGAGCAGTGATTGTGGAGGAAATCAGAGCAGCCATAGAGAGGGAGACGGGCTTTCAGTGTTCAGCTGGAATTTCACACAATAAGGTGAAGGCTAGTTATAGGTTTCAAGGCGAAACATAGATATCTGCAGTTAAATACAGCAAGGATGGATATGACTGGGACATTTAAATCATTACGTGTACATTTTGAAATGGGCTTCTATTTAAAATTCATTTTGAGGACCAAATAAATGCGTTCGTAATTCCTTAACAAGGGCAATGTCATTAAACATGCGGTTTCCTAAGAAGCAGGCTGAAAAGTTTGCAGAAAATGCTTATACAGTTGTATCCAAAAGATTTCCTTAATGACTGAACTATCTGTGGAAAGGAGGAGGTTAGTCTTTGCATTTTATATGTGAACCTATTTCTTTTCACTTGCTGAATATCCCTGAATTATCTCATTTCCTTTGTGGAATTGCCTGAGTATTTTCTGCTTTTGCCTATTTCCTCCTTTCTAATGAGAACAATAAGAGAGATGGAATAGTAAAATTTTATTAGTTTGGACCCCTATTTTGACTTAGAGAATAGACAATTGTCAATAATATAGGGGCAGAATAACTGGTTTTCTTTTTAAAGTGCTGTGAGGGTCTGGAATCTTTGTCCCCTTCTGACGAGGCTCAATAATTGGGCAGTGGCTGATTATCCCTGGTTACTACCTTTTCCCCCTTCCTCCAAGAAGAGGAAAGTTGCCAAACTATCCCACAGAGTTTTAGAGGTTTCTTCTGGTTGAGTGAAGGGAGGGGAAACAAAGGTCCCATTGTAGTAATTTGAACAAGACTAAATGTTGCCTAGTAGAAGTTCTAGAGAATCTCTCCAGTGAATTTAAAGGATGATATTATACTTTTCCTACCAATTATAATTTGTGAACTGATACCACTGAAGCATATTCTTTGAAAAGAGTTCTCAAGGACTTAAGGTTTGGGTTTGTTTTGTTGTTTTTTTTCCCCCCCATTTTGAAGCCTTGTTTCTAGTAGAAGATGTTTGCTATTGGAGGATGATTTTGAGATCTCTATCACAGATACTTGAATTATGGTAATCTGTGTTAAATCTAGCACTCAAAATGGATTAACCATTAATCAAGAAATGTAAATCAGGGACACATGGGTGGCTCAGTCGGTTAAGCGTCCGACTTCGGCTCAGGTCATGATCTCATGGTTTGTGGGTTTGAGTCCTGCATCTGGCTCTGTGCTACAGCTTGGAACCTGGAGCCTGCTTCGGATTCTCTGTCTCCCTCTCCCTCTGCCCCTCGCCCACTTGTGCTCTGTCTCTGTCTGTCTCTGTCTCTCTCTCTCTCAAAAATAAATAAACATTAAAAAAAAATTTTTTTTAAAGAAATGTAGATCAATGTGGTAGGGTAAAACAGGTTTGTTTCAGCATTTTCATATGCACATGCCTAGAAATGCACCTTATGTAAGTGTCCTCTGCAGCTTCTCTGGGCTTTTTCCCCTCTTGAAGTGGGAGAACCTTAAGGAATTGATGGGAATGGAAAAAAAAACGACCAAAGGGAAACCGAGAATAGATGTGGAAAGAACAATGAGGATGATGATAGTGGGTCATAGTTTCCACGGAGGATGTTGTGGGACACCAAGGTTTAGAGATGTCTTGAGTTTCTGGTTTTGTTTTTGTTTTTAATGTGGAAACCGTTAGTAACAGCCCTTAAGCTGTGCCTGTGTTTTTATGTGTATGTTAATATTCACCAGCTCTCTGTGTGGGTGAGGTTGACAGTTACAAAGTTTTAATGCTTTCCATGCTCCAGGTCCTGGCAAAACTGGCCTGTGGACTTAACAAGCCCAACAGCCAGACCCTGGTCTCACATGGGTCAGTCCCACAGCTCTTCAGTCAAATGCCTATCTACAAAATGTAAGTATTCACGGAGTACCTTCAGTGTCACTCATATACTTGTGAAAGCACTCTGGTTTCTTCTGTCCCTTATGAGAGATTGGAGCAAGAAAACGTAGGTAACCAGGAAGGTAGAAGAGAGAGAACACAGGAAATTTTGAAAAACACAGACTTTTTTCCTAATGAGGCTTCAATTCTGGATTATCTATGGAAGTTACTTAATCCTGAATTTTAAAAAATGAACTGATTTTTAGCTGTGTCTTTAATTTCCTTCTAGCCTTTTTGTTCAAGTCTGTTACTAAATAACAAAACCAATAGGAATTTTACTTCTTTTTTTTCTTCTAATATCATCCCGAGGTGTTCAGGGCTACCAAACTGCTCCCAAAGTAGGTATGAGAGAAAAATCCAAATAAATGAATAACTAGGCTGTGCATACCAATTGTGTGTCCTTGATAAGGGCTTACACTATTGTTGAAGGGACAAGATGAAGGGACAAGACAGTTCAAAGGAACAGTGAAAGTGCTATTAAGACTATACATGAATATTTGCTAAATGAGTTATACAGGTAGTCATCAGAGTTCAGAGAAGAGAAATCTGAGAAACATTTATGAAAACTGCATGAGATTTTGCCAGATGATAATTGAAGAGCAATTCTGATTTTGATAATGTTTTGAACAGAAAGGGGGGAAAGTATAAGGTATTTGTGGTGAGCTGGGACATAAACCAGGTTAACTGGACCATGTTGGAGAAGATAAGTGATAGAAATAGGACTGAAAAGGTAGGTTGAAGACATATTACAGGAAGCTTTACAGGCAAAGCTTAAGAATTTTTATTATATTCTTAAATATAAAAGGTTTTAGTCATGAAAAAGATTTGTCTTGGCGTTGGAATTTTAATCCCTAAATGGGACAGTAGATCCTGTAAAATTGAAAAATTTTTATACAGTTGACTTTGATAACTAATCAATGACTTTAACCTTTTGTTTATGCTATTGTTAATCTTCCCAGGTCCTAACTCCCAGAGAATTTGAATCATCTAGTCTTATACTAGGAAATTAATAGTTTACAGGAGCAGTACGTGCTCTCATTGTCCCTGAACCCTGTGGAGAGCTACTTACAGAAGCAAAATTTCTTATGTCTGCTGATAACCAGATATTTATGATGTGACCTATAAATTCTTTGTCTTGTTAGCCGTAATCTTGGAGGAAAGCTAGGGGCCTCTGTCATTGAAATCCTGGGGGTGGAATACATGGGTGAACTGACCCAGTTCACTGAATCCCAGCTCCAGAGTCATTTTGGGGAGAAGAATGGGTAAGTGATTCCTAATGTTTTTCAATCATGACCTGTATGGAGATGCTAAAGTCAAACACAGACAAAAGCATCCAGTAAAATTTAGACTTATCTTTAACATTTGTTCCTCGAGATAATTTCTTTGGTTCTTTTGCTTTGAAATGTTAGGTCACTGTGGCCTGTCATTCTAGAGTCGTTTTTCATTTCCCTAAGTAGGTCGATAGGCTTGGATATTTAGAGCATTTCCGTGTGCTGAAATGCTGGTAATTCCTTTAAAACCTTTTTTTTTAAATGTTTATCTTGAGGTGTGAGAGGAGGGGCAGAGAGAGAAGGAGACAGAGGATCCAAGGCAGGCTCTGCACTGACAGCAGCGAGCCCAATGTGGGGCTCAAACCCATGAACTGGAAGATCACTGCCTAAGCAGAAGTCAGACACTTAACCACCTGAGCCACCCAGGCACCCCTCCCTTAAAATCTTTGTATTTAGACTTATACCAAAAAACTTGGGGATATGAGTCAGTGGCTTGCTCAGCACTTTTCCAAAAATACAAATGATGAGTTGGCTTTAAAAAGCACAACCAGTATCCCTCTCCTTGGCAATATATTCCACTAGCATTCATTGGGAAGGGCAGGGGTTCTGTCAGAGGTGAAGTATACTTAATTCTGGACAAATTTTTCCATTTCTATGAAGGAGACAAAAAGGTAGTGCAATGTAGGCATTTTATTTTAACAAGAATTATCATTTGCTTTCACCTTAAACTTTTTTTTCCTGCTTTTATTAGATCTTGGCTATATGCCATGTGTCGTGGGATTGAACATGATCCAGTTAGACCCAGAAAAATACCTAAAACCATTGGCTGCAGCAAGAACTTCCCAGGAAAGACAGCTCTGGCTACTCGGGAACAGGTAGGCAAGCATTCTTGAGAGAACATTGCCTCTTTTGACGGGGTTAGTGGGTAGGTTTGGGTAACTGCAGAACGTTTAGTAAGTTAGACGGGGCCATTCTGTTGTAAAGTATGAAGTTCTTTTTTTGTGTTGAAAATGGACTAAACTTATTATTTTTTCCATGATTTATTTTTTCTATCCAAAAAGAAATAAGATGAAACTGACTGAAATTTGAAATGGAATTACTCATTTTTTTGGTAGATGATAACTTGGAAGGCCTAGGATATTATGCCTCAAGCTTGTGTGTTATTTTTTTTCTCAGAGCTGGAACATGCCTGAAGTTCACCTGATGGCATTCCAGCAGGAAAAGAAAATGAGAATCTTGAGCTAAGGCAGGTCAGAGTACTGAAGGTTTCTATGATCTGTGATCTCTTGGTTATAAGGGAGACATTATTGCACACTTACATTTGTGGGAGAATTGAACAAATCCTCCATCTCGTACTATAATAAACCTAGAATTTTTAAATGAAAGATTAAAGTCTCAACACTTTTTTAGGTACAGTGGTGGCTTTTGCAATTAGCCCAGGAACTAGAGGAGAGACTAACCAAGGACCGAAATGATGTAAGACTTTCTTTCTTTATACTTTCTTTCTTTATTCTTGGGGTGAGTTTGGGGATTTATTTATTTATTTATTTATTTATTTATTTTTCAACGTTTTTTAGTTATTTTTGGGACAGAGAGAGACAGAGCATGAACGGGGGAGGGGCAGAGAGAGAGGGAGACACAGAATCAGAAGCAGGCTCCAGGCTCTGAGCCATCAGCCCAGAGCCTGACGTGGGGCTCGAACTCCCGGACCGCGAGATCGTGACCTGGCTGAAGTCGGACGCTTAACCGACTGCGCCACCCAGGCGCCCCGAGTTTGGGGATTTAAATACCGGTTGTTGTGTATCTTAAGGAGTAGAAACAAAGATACAAAAAGATACCAGACTAGGAAGTTTTAAGAAATCTTTTGGGGCTCCTGTGTGGCTCAGTTGGGTGAGCGTCCGCCTTCAGCTCAGGTCATGATCTCACAGTTTGTGAGTTTGAGCCCTGCATCAGGCTCTGTGCTGACAGCTCAGAGCCTGGAGCCTGCTTCAGATTCTGTGTCTCCCTCTCTCTCTCTCTCTCTCTCTGCCCTGCTCCTGCTCTGTCTCTCTCTCTCAAAAATAAAAAAAAATTTTAAAAAAATCTTTTTTCTTTCATAAAATTCAGCATAAGATCTGAGTATCCCATCTCCCTCATTGCCATTTGCCTCTACTCTTTTGTATATTCCTTATTTAACCCCTCCTACAATCCTGAATATACAGTGGATCTTCATCAGAGTACAAAGCCATTAAATAAGACACTCAGGGATTAGACTGTAAATTATTGGAACTTGCAGTCCATGTGACAAAGTAGTGCTGGCAGTTTTAGAGACAGCGCATGAAGTCAAAGACTTGACATCTGATTAGTTTCTTTATCCTCTCCTTTAAATCAAATAGCTTTATTGATATTTTACATACCATAAAATTCACCCATTTACAGTACACAGCTCAGTGGTTTTAGGACTTTCCAGAGTTGTTCAGCTATTCCACAATCAATTTGAGAACATGTCATCACCCAGAAAAGAGATCTATACCCATTAGCAGTTACTTAGCCCTAGGAAACTGCTGTTGTGCTTTATCTTCATACACTTCTTCGGGACATTTTATATAAGTGGAAGAATGCAGTATGTGGCCTTTTGACTTGCTTGAAATCTTTTGGTTAACATATTTTCAAGGTTCACTCATACTGTAACATGTATCAGTATCTTTTTCCCTTTTATGAATGAACAATATTCTATTATATGGATATATTTTGTTTATCCTATTCATCAGTGAGTGAAAATTTGAGTTGTTCCTACTTCTTGGCTGTTATGAACAATGTTGCTGTAAACATGCATGTATAGATTTTTGGGTAGACATGTTTCATTTCTCTTGGGTAAATGCCTAGGATTAGAATTGCTGGTTCACATGGTAACTATGTTTAGCATTTTGAGGAGCTATCAGACTTACACTCCTAGCAGTGTAAAATTAATTTTACTATCTTTGTTACTGTCTTTTTATTTTAGCCATACTAGTGGGTGTGAAGTGGTATCTCACTGCGGTTTTCAGGTGCTTATTGGCCATTTTCTTATCTTCTTTGGAGAAATTTATCAAGATCCTTTGTCCATTTTCTTTAAAAAAAATTTTTTTTTTAACGTTTGTTTTTATTTTTGAGACAAAGAGAGACAAAGCATGAACGGGGGAGGGTCAGAGAGAGGGAGACACAGAATCTGAAACAGGCTCCAGGCTCTGAGCTGTCAGCACAGAGCCCTATGCGGGGCTCATCATGACCTGAGCCGAAGTCGGCCGCTTAACCGACTGAGCCACCCAGGCGCCCCATCCTTTGCCCATTTTTGAAGTGGTTGTCTCTTCATTATTGAGTTTTAAAAATTCTCTATCTATGTATATATTATATATATATTCTCTCTCTATATATATTATACTCTATGTAAGTCCCTTGTCAGATATTTGTTTTGCAAATATTTTCTCCCATTCTGTGGGTTTTTTCACTTTCCTGATGGTATTGTTCGATGTGTTCTCTCATGTTTCAGCATCTAGGGGTCCTACAGGTCAACTGTATACTGTCAGAAATCATCCCAAACTACCCGTTTGCCCCTTGTGGTGGTGAAATGTTTGTTCTTGGGTGGGCAATCCCAGTTGTGTTATGGGCCAATTTGCCTTTGCCCACTAGGTGTCGCTCCGTTCTCATTTCTCTTTATAAGCCTTCATGCAACACAGTGGGGACCCCTGAAAATCTCTTTCTCTTTAACCTTAAAAGGATTTTATGTCAAAAGTAATTCTGGACATAGAAGATCCTTGCCACTTCACTGTTTAAAGTATTCTAGTGGTTTCCCTTCATACTTAAGTCTTGTGTAGACTTAATTTTGTATTTTTATTTTGTCATGACCAAAATGATTTCGTCCCTGGCTACTTCTCTGGCCTTATCTCCTGTCCTGTCCCCCTTCCTTCTCTGCTGTAGCCTCTACCCCACTGGCAGCCTTCCCTTTTATTTAACACACCAAACTCCCACGTTAGCAGTTTTGTTCTTGCCATTCCTTCAGCCTGGAGAATCTTTCCTCATATATTCTTAAAATTTCCTCTCTTGCTTTATTCAAGTCACCTTCTTCAAGAGACCTTCCCAACTACCCCATCACATCAGCAGCTTTAATCACTCTCTTCCTTACTCTGCTTTTTCTCATAGAAATACAGGGGCGTTGGGTGGCTCAGCATCCAACTCTTGGTTTCGGCTCAGGTCACGATCTCAACAGTTCGTGAGTTCAAGCCCCACGGTGGGCTCTGTGCTGATGGTGCAGAGGCTGCTTGGGATTCCTGCTCTCTCCCCCTCGTCTCTGCCCCTCTCCCACTTGTACTCAGTCTGTCTCTCTCTCAAAATAAATAAACTTAAAAAAAAAAGAAAATAGAAATTTCTTATTTCTATTACATGCCTACTTGTTTATTTTCTGCAGTTCCTATTACAAGACAAGACCCATGAGGGCCTGAACTTTATTTTGTTCTCTCCTATGTCTCTTTGGTGTAGTTGATACATGGTTTTAGCCAATTGCCTATTTCTATTCTCTGAAGATAAATTCTTATGAACTGTATTTATAAAACGTACAAAAATACAAAATACATTTTTACCCAACAAAATATTTGCTGCTGTTGGCTTGTTTGCCTTAGGGGTATTTCTTCTCACCACCATCTCCTGATTCTGGAGGATCCCTATGTAGACTTTTCGCCTTCTTATATTTCTGCCTCTTGACCTTTATTTCTTAGTTTGCCTTGCATCAATAGTGTTCATTTGGATGTCTAGACTTCACTGAAAATTGGGTCAATGATCTTGCTTTCTAGAGGCAAGCTCACTACACTGTATCTTCTATAGACAGGGTATAAGGAGGAGGTGCTAATGGAAACTTCTGTGCTTAAGTATAAGAGCATCACCAGCAGATTAAATAATAGACCTACTACTCAATCTTGACATCCTAGCTTGGATCTTCCTCTCAGACAATTACTTAAATGAATCTTTCCCTCAGTCACAAAATAGAATAAGTATTTGTTATAATCTTCCTGCATAGACAGCACAAAAAAACATTCAGGGAAAGAGTTTCCATTTTCATTTATTCTGTCCTGTTCCCATCACCTGTCAAAATATCCTAGATATGCTAATATTTCATCCTTCAATTCTGTCTGCTCCAATTACTTCTTGCACTAAGAAACAAGCATAAAATATTAAAAAAAAATTAAACATGACTATTTCCAAACCATTTCGTCACCCTGGTTCTTTTAATTTCCTCTCAAACAATTCAATATATAGAACCCAGATGCTCACAGTAACTTTCTGGTCTCAATCCTTTTATACCCACAGAATGACAGGGTGGCCACACAGTTGGCTGTGAGCATTCGTGTACAAGGAGACAGACGTCTCAGCAGCCTACGCCGCTGCTGTGCCCTTACCCACTACGATGCTCACAAGATGAGCCGTGACGCATTTGCTGTCATCAGGAACTGTAACACTTCAGGAATCCAAACTTGCTGGTGAGTTTAATTCCAGCTTGTCTTCTCAGAAGACACTTGTACCCTGTCTTTCTCTAAAATTAGTGGGTATATAGCTTTCCAGCTGGGGTAGGTTCTTGATGACTCTGGCTAGTGGGACCTATCACAGAGAGGAATGGAAGAAAACAGCACACCAGAAACAAGGCAGCTTGCCTACAGCTTCTTTGCCTGCCTTTGGTGCATTTCAGTTCAGGGGTGGGTTCCAGAGGCAGAATAATCCAGTACTATCCCCCCCTTTGCTGCAGTCAGGAGGAACAAGCAATGGCATGTGGGAGTATAGAAACTCAAGTTTCAAGGATCTTGAACTTGGGAATTTCAGCACTTAATTGTTCTATCTTAAAAACATCTTCCTTGACAATGCAAGCGACCTATGTTCATTGATAATCTCAATCTAACATCCCAACTCAGTTACAAGCTCCGCTGGTATAAAACCAAATGTCGTATTACATTTGACTTCATTTGGTCATGAAAAATAACCAAATATATGATTGGAACGTGTTCATTTATTGTTCAGATATTAATGATTTTCAGTATTGGGATCTTCTATTTATTTATTTAACATAGCCTATTACATTGAGAAAAGTATTCCTAATTCACAACGGAAATATAATTTTGTGGGAAACATAAATTGGTTGTTTACTTATAGATCTATACTAGAGATTGTAAAAAATAATAAAGGAAAGAAAAGAAAAAAAAAGGTTTCATTGAACACCTAAGTTATTGCTTATCTAAACATGTGGATACTACTGTTGTTTGTGCAGACCTACAATACGATGGGGTCTCTAAAGCTGGAGTCCTTTGTTCTTTATTTGGAATAATTTATTTAATTTATACTTCCTTATATATATGTTTATTTTCAAATATTGAACAGTTTCACTGAACCAAATGATAAATTATGATACTATGTTCATATGAAACCTTATAAATTAACAGACTCTAACACTTACCAGGAGTGTGAAACCTATTGACAGGGAAGCATCAAAATGATATGATTGTAAGACTGTCCAGAGCATGAAACCAGAGGATAGTGATATATTGTTATAATAATTTTAAAACAGCACTTACTCCTTACCTTGTCGAGGGATTAATCTGTTTATAAAAGCACATTTTATCTTCTGAAATTCAACTCATGTGAAAATGTATTTGAGTAAACAAAATGAGTAACTTTGTGACAGGATTTTTTTGAAATGTTTCTGAGACTAAGATAGGTAATCCCAGTTGTGGGATTTCATGCTCTAGAAATTTGAGTTGAAAGTCTGTCAAAATTAGGGTTAGATGGTGTCCTCTTTAAAAACAGAATGTTATGGCTAAGAGGATTTTTTTAAGGGACTTTCCAGTCTGAATACTCTAAAGCTTTTTTATTGCCCTGAATAAAATTTCTTGCCTCAACCCAGGATTATAGCTGTTTTTACATATGTTATGACATACCTTATGAATACCTAGCAGTCAGAGGATCCAGTTTCTATGTCTGACCTGGTTAGATGTTCACCAAATCAGCAGTTCTCAAGATGTGGTCGTAGGCCAGCAATATCCGCATCACCCAGGAACTTGTGAAGAGTGCCTATCCCAGGTCTACTGAATCAGTATTAATCTGATACCCTAATATTTAAGAACCATAAATCCTAGAACCATAATCCCAGTCATTTACAAACTGAATCTGTGACCTGGTGCTAATCTTGTTCCTTTACTTTCTATACAGGTCTCCTCCCCTCACAATGCTTTTCCTCTGTGCTACCAAATTCTCTGCCTCTGCCCCTTCATCTTGCACAGACATCACCACCTTCTTGAGCAGCGACCCAAGTTCTCTGCCAAAGGTGCCAGCTACCAGTTCAGAAGCTAAGACCCAGGAATGTGGCCTGGCAGGGACAGCCACTAAGAAAGCAGCCACTTCTCTGGAATCATTCTTCCAAAAAGCTGCAGAAAAGCAGAAAGTCAAAGAAGCTTCAGTGTCATCTCTTACTGCCACTCCCCAGGCCCCCACGAGCAATTCACCATCCAAGCCCTTGTTACCTTTCCAAACCAGTCATGCTACAGGAACCGAGCCCTTCTTTCAGCAGAAGAGTCTACTTCTAAAGCAGAAACAGCTTAATAATCCTTCAGTTGTCTTCCCTCCACAAAATCCCCAGTCCAGCCCTAAAAAGTTAACAAACTCTTTTCCAACAGAATATCCAGATTGCACCCCCATCTGTCAAGCAGTATTGAAGGTGGGATCCTCTAAAACAACTCCTGCAGGGATGGATTTGGCCCAGAATAGCCCAAGCAGTCTTGCTTCCGTAACTTCCACGTCTGCTCCGGAGGTGGCTCAGAAGTCAACTACTACCCCAAGTCCTGTGGCAGCTGAGGACCAAGTGCCCTGTGAGAAGTGTGGCTCTCTGGTGCCTGTATGGGAAATGCCTGAACATACGGACTATCATTTTGCATTGGAGTTACAGAAATCCTTTATGCAGTCCCACTCCTCAAACTCACAGGTTGTTCCTGCCAGTTCTCCTCAGGGCAAAAGAAATCCCAAGAGCCCTTCAGCCTCCAGTAATAAACGCCCTAGGCCTGAGGGCATGCAGACATTGGAATCATTTTTCAAGCCGTTAACACACTAGTGCTGCCCTCAGGCTTGCTGCAGGGTTTTAATATTTTACCTGTAAACTAGGAGATGGAAATGTGTTTACTTCTCAAGGAAACCTGTAACTTTTATACAAGAAAAATAATCCAGTTAGATGCTGAGTTAAGACCCCCATCTCTTCACGGGCATGGATTCTAATTCCATTGCTGACAGAGATGTAAAAACGGACTTATCTTGCAGAGATACAACTGCTCGGAGTTTTTAATCATTAAAGTTTAGGGACGCAGTGTCGGTAAAAATGTGTGGGCCTTGAAGCCCACGAGAGGCACTTTCTTTTTCATCGGTAAAACTGATATATCTTACTGATTATTGGAAATCAAAGACAAGGTACTTAAAGTCTGTAGCTTAAAGATTGGAACAGAAAAGTAATGGAGAAAAAACGTTTTCAAAAGATTTTTCCTCAAGCTCTGCGACAGGGGCAGTTTAGATAACGCTTTGACCAAATGTGAGGTTTGAGAACGTGAGGTAAAGGCCTAACACCCTAAAGTGGTAACTAGTTTAGGGCAGGGCTCTATACACAGAAGCTACTCAATAAATACTGAATTTCATACAAGTAAACCCTATTATGACCACAATTTTAGCCACTGGTCCTTCTATCTCTTGTGTTTGGTCTAATGTAGAATGAGAGTGCTTGTGGACTAGTTCAGGAACTCTGTTTAGATCGGGTAAGTCATGATCAGAACTAGATCCTCTCTGGGATCTTGCTAGTTAGGGCACCTAGATGGCTCAGATGGTGACTCCTGATCTCAGGGTTGTGAGTTCGAGCCCATGCTGGGTGTAGAGATTACTTAAAACTAAAATCTTAAAAAAAAAATTATCTTGCTGGTCTGAGTGTGATTTTGAGGAGCAGGAGCATCAGCATTATCAGGGAACTTCTAAGAAATTGTCTCAGCCTCACCTTCACCCGTACTGACCCAGAATCTGTATATTAAAGATTCTCCAGGGTGTTTGAGGACTATTGATCTAGAAGATGCCAATGGCAAGCCAGGTTTGTAGAGGGCCATGACATTTCCTTAAACCCTAAAGTACAAATGTGAGGTAGTGCTTGGCTTTCAGGGTCACTGGCATGTTCATCTCTTTCCTTTTGATGTTTGAATATTTAGCTTAGGGCTTATCGTAGCTTTCTGCACTTGTCCATGCTGATAATTCCATTTTCTTTTCTTTTTCTTGGTTTTAGAGAGTGCGCGAGCAGGGTAGAGGTGGGGGGATAGAGGGAGAGAGAGTATCTTAAGCAGGCTTTATGCTTAGCACGGAGCCTGTCTCAGGACTCAATCCCACGACCCTGGTATCATGACCTGAGTCGAAATCAAGAGTCAGACGCTCAGCCAACTGAGCCACCCAGGTGCCCTTACAGTACTGTATTCTTAATCTCTGTTCTTATATGTGGGAAGTCAGCTTTTTTGATATAGGAAACCTTGAGTCACACAGAGAACCCAACCGAAGATGAGCTGAATTAGGTGGTGTGTTGGGGGAAGTGGGTAGGAAGAATGGTGTACACATCCCATCTCTCATATGTACACAAAAACCAACTGCTTTTAAAGCTTGTTTATAAATTAGGGGTCTGTATTTAGTTTGAAGAAAGTGGGGAGCATTTGAAAACCCTGAGTCTAGCAGGAAACTCTCTTCAAAACTATCTTCTTTTGAGGTAGTTGAATGCTGTGTACCATGGCCCTTTCCCTGCTAGATTTATAGTTTCCTGAAGGCAAGAATTCTTGCACATAATAGGTACTTGATATTCATTGGATGAAACATATGAAGTAAGCAATTTTAGATGATTACCAGAACTGGAACAGTAAAAATGTACATACAGCTGATGGGGGTGAGGGGCTGCCTTACACATCTTTTTATCCTCCTAAACATTCCATTGATGTAGCAAGGTATAGCTCAGTGGTTCCTGAAGATATCTCATTAAATACTGAGATCATTTTCTAAAATTTCCTTTCTTAATCCAGTGAAAAGTTTGTTTTGTTTTGTTTTTTAAAGCCTAAAAAAGCAATACTCTCCTTTGGGTACTGTACAGATCAAGTGAAACAAATTTTTAACACTTTGCTTGATTGGAAAGAGAAATTGTGAGTAGAAACTTTAGTTTCACTGGACTTATAAGAGGCCAAGATGGGCGGGAGTAGTGAGTTACCAGTAACAACAATACAAGCAGCACACCTATTTTCTTGGAAATGCCAACCCTGCCCCAGCATAGTGGCAATAAGCCCATGGAGGTACGAGCAGACGGACATGCAAAGGTCAGTGTTGGTTGAAAGCTATAGTACCTTTTTTGCTGAACACAAGCTTTTCTCATAGCCGTTTATCAGCAACTGTACAGACGGAAACGAACCGCTCTTAGTCCCCGACACAGGAGGAAGTTCTTCAACCACAGGCTACTTATAGTAGCCAGTCAAGCCAGTGGTATTTTTAAAAGCAGCAGAGCTTGAATAGTTAAGGAAGCTTTTACTTTAATACCCTGGAGACAGAATGCCTCGCTGGACATTGGGCCACATTTATCATTAAATTTCTTTTGCAAGGATCACTGCTCAAAATGCAGTCCCATCAAACATGACCATCAGGTACTCTGAACACAGAAACACGAAAAAACGACTCAGGTGTGGCCAGGTGGTTCCAAGAAGCCAATTTAGGCTATGTAAACCTCACTTCGAGCTTTTCTGCATTGCTAGGGAGAGCGTGAGGGCCAGATTAACGTGACTCTTAAATTCCACTCTTCATTAAGTAGCTCACACGCTAATCTCCACATCTCTGACATGGCACAGAAGTGGGCTCCTCATCACTGTGACCATAGCAAGTGGCCAACTCCTCAAGTGCGGGCTGGTTACCTGTCTCAGCTGAAAAGGCAGCGGTTTCACTTTCTATTCTGCTTGCTCAAGAGTAATGCAAATAAGCCAGAATACCCAGGTCACAATACTGGAACGCTGATCGCATGGGAGGGACAGGAAAGGGAGAATGGTAAATGATACCAGATGGGCTCTTTTCTCCATCCAGGGCTCAGTGGTGCTAGGGTTTCACTTGTCTCTAATCCTGAAGAGGAATCTAGCTCTGGAAGCTGAGCCCGTATCTTAAGCATAAGCACAGTGTATTCAATAAAACATTTTTATTCTGTACAATATATATGTGTGTATTTAAATATATATATGTATGTATATATTTATATTTATATTTATATATATATGTATATGCAGAGAAACCTGAACCAACAAATCCCTGAGTCCGGGGAACCCAGGACATTAACAAAGGGAAAGGAAGGAGTCCATGCCCTAAAGTGTAGGAAATATGGCAACATCTTTCCCTTTCCCCCAGGCTCCCTGCAACAGAGGGAGGATTTAACATGGGAGCAGGAAGGGTGGAGGGGGTAAAGGATGGCAGGATGGGGAGCTGTGGGTCAGGTCCCCAGTCACTAGTCTGGGAAAGTAAAACACTGTTTGATCCAGCATTAAAACCAATAAATCACTGCAGAGGAAGGGACAAGACTGATTGACATGCAGCTGACCTTCGGTATGCCAAGCCTCAGCTCGGCAGCCCCACTCCTGGGCCAGCACAACAAATAGCACCTGTGGGGCCTATGAGCAGAAAAATGGAGAATGGCCCTTGAGTGAAGGGAAGGGAGACAAAGCTGAGGAACAGACCTCATGTCTCAGCACAAGGTGGGAGCACTGCCCCTGTGCCATTTCTTCAGACTCTGGGCCAAGACCTCATGTCTCAGCACAAGGTGGGAGCACTGCCCCTGTGCCATTTCTTCAGACTCTGGGCCAGCTGGGCCAGCTTCAGACCCGGGAGCAGCTGTCTTTTGTCCACAGTCAAGTAGAGATGGGCAACTTACATGGCCTTGAGAAGAGGTATACAAAAAGGAGTGCTTTTGAGGACCACCCCCAGTTGTTGTGACAATTCCTGAAGTGCAGGGACCACACCGGCAGATCATGCCCAGTCCAGACAGTGGGGCCAAGGTGGTGGTGGTCAGCTCCCTCCGGTAGACAGGCCGTGGAGTTCCCAGGGTTGATGAGCCAACCAGGTGGACACAAAGCTGCTGAGCACTGCCCTGAATTCTCCTGTCTTCTTGAGAACCTCAGGACTGCCCATCCCTGGCCACAACAAGCTTGGCACCTCTCCAGAAAGGTGGCAGGGAGCAAGGGGCAGAGAGCACCGGTCTCTCCCTAGCCTATTAACACACAGAGCCGCCAACAGCGGGGGCAGCATGGCCAAAAGTCACCTTATATATTGTGGGGACGGCAGTAGAGCTGTGCCTGCCTGGAGGAGTTCAGAAGCCCATGTTGGCCTGGGCCTCTCCTGCTGCAATGGCTTGCACATCAGTGACATGGCCGATGCCCTTGGTGACACCCTCCCGGAACAGCAGCTTGGCGCCCACCTTCAGGTACTCTGGGTGTTTCAGGAAGCGGAAACGTACCACTGCCTTCTCCCCTGTCCGCAGCTTGTCCTGCAGCAGATATGCCGTCACGGGTCCTGGGCAGTACCTCCCATCCCATTCTCTACCAGCCTTGGCTCTCCACCCTCAGGGGCCTATCAGGCTTCTACCCACCCAGAGTGGGGCTTTGTCCCCTTTACGGGATCAGGGAATTCTCTAGGAGTCTGGGGCCAGGTCTCCTTCCTTTCTGGAGGCAGAAGAATTATGACTTTCCCCTGGAAAAACAGCATGGCTGGGTCCCTCTCACCTTGGCATGGATCTTTTCCACCACTGCTGTCTGACGTACGTTGCCCACATGTACTGTCACCTGGAAGCCTCGCCGGAACGTGGTGGCATGGAACAGTAGAACTATCTCTGCCTCGAACACTGAGCAGATGGTGGGATTCATCTCGGGGCTCACCATCACCATGCCCTGGGGAGGCACAGCCCCCAGACCAAGGGCAGACCTTGCATTAGTCTCTCCCTCCCCCACCACCCTCACACCCTTTCCAGCTCCCGAATTTCCTCTTCCTCTAGGACTTCAAACACAAAGACCTCAACAGACAATATTCAAAACTCTCCACTTAAAACCCTTCCTTATCCCTCCCACGTCCTCTAATCCTTCTGCTAATGTTTAGTATTTGTAAGGTCCTGGATATTCAGGTTGCACGACAACGATCCATATTTAAGTATCCTGGGTATTCTAAGCCTTTTTCAAACAGTCTGTGGAACCAGCTTCTTGGGTTAGAGACTGTGTTTCCTTTGAGTTCCTCTGAAGCATCTTAGGTGCTTCTCATTCAAGCAGCCAGTGTCCCAGGCACTTCTCTGTGTTCCCTCTGCAACCCATCCTCCCACCTCACCTTGCGAAGAAGTGCACGGTCAAAGTCCCCGAGGGCCAACGTAGCAGCCTGACCAGCTCGCAGCACACGACAGGCAGAGCGGTTGCGTTGGATGCTGCATACTCTCAGCTCCAGGAAGCAGCCATCGTCCGTGGGGCCCACTACCAGCTGGTCTCCCTCACGGCAAATCCCACTGTAGCCCAGAGGGCAGGTGGCACAGCATCAGCCTAGGCACCCCCCCACCCAACCTGCTTCTCTGTGAGGGTCACCCAGAACATTCTTTCCCTTCTAAGGCTGACTCCCTCAGGTGGGGGGGAAAGACCCTAAACTCTGGCATGTAGGCAGGGGAGAGGCCCAGTTCAAGGTTCAGACTCTGAAGGCTAATACCTGGAAAGGCCAGTAGTGATGGCTAGAGAGATACCTGCTGCTTTGACACTGAGTACCTGGTCCCTGAAAGAGCAAATTATTCCCTTGGGTTTCACTCTCTGCTTTGAAAAGAGTCTTAAGAGATCTTTTATTTTCCTACATGCAAATGAAGTCAGTTGAATACATCTGGGGCTCAAGACCCACATTTCTCCCTCAGGGGCCGGGAGATGCCCAGTGAGCAGCAATACTGCTTGTTCCCTCGTGAACCAACAGACTAGCTTTTTCTAGCTCTTCTCATTGTGACAGCCCAATCCAGAAACAAGCACATAGTTTGAAGGGCTCTGTTCAACTCCAGGGTCCTTAAGGCTATGACCCAGCATATGGGTATGTGAGGGCTGAATGCGGTAGGCAGCAAGCAAATCAAAGCAATTCACCTGGAAAGTGTTCCTCCAACAACAGTCCCCACCTCTGGTACTGTGTAGATTTCATCCACCTGAAGCCAAAGAAAATGCTATCAATGGCCAGCCAAGCCCAAAATCTCAAAACAGGCTCAGGGCTCAGTCAGAAATAGTCCCTCCCAGGGGCGCCTGGGTGGCTCAGTCAGTTGAGCGTCTGACCTCCGCTTGGGTCATGATTTCACTGTTCATGAGTTCAAGCCCCACATCAGGGTCTCTGCTGTCAGCACAGAGCCTGCTTCAGATCCTCTGTCCTCCCCCACTCCCTCTGCCCCTCCCCTCCTCACATGCATGCTTTCTCAAAAATAAAAAGAAACAGTGCCCCCCCCCCCCAAGTTCCTCAGCTCACTGCCTGTTCAGGTGGCCAATTACCTGAAACTCTGTCAGCTGCTGCATGAGTTCCTCCTGCTCCTTGCTGTTGGTAAGTGGTGGCAAGATATTCAGAAAGACTTTGAGCAGGTCCAGACTCTCTCCAGACACGCTGGACAGTGTGAAGATAGGAGTGACACTGTAAAGGAAGGCAGCGAATGGACAGATAAGGAAACTTCTAACAGGAAGCAGAGGCTAGAGCTCCATGCGTGCAAAAGTGAGCTTCTGGGGCAGGGGTACCTCTCTCCTATCTGCTCACCTTTTCAGGAGCTGAATCCTCTGTCTGTGAGCCAGCCAAGGAGTGTGGCTCATGAGGCTTATCTCAGGGACCAAGGGAGACAGCGAATGCCTGGCATAGCATTTTGTCTCCTGGGTTCCAGGCACTAGCAAAGCTCCAGGCTGGCTACCACAGACTCCCTCCCACAATGCCAACCAGAAAAACCACAGAACTGAGCCAGAACTGGTCTGGACCTGGGGTGGCACACCACACCCTGGGGCCCCATGGCAGCCTTCCCTGTGGATCAGGGCTCTGGGGTGAGAAAGGCTTACTTGGGTGACTGGGCAAACTGTTGGGCAGCCGTGACAGCATCATCCTCGGAGGTGACCAGCATGGGGACCTTGTGACAGCCAGGCTGCTTGAGGACCCGCTCTAGCTGTCGTACCGTCCTCTCCACTGTGGTCTTGGCACACAGGTCCACCTTGCTGACCACGATGAAGAAGGGCACTTTCAGGGCCAGGGCTAGCCCCAGATGTTCCCTTGTGGTGCCAGCTGCCTCAGAGAAGGAAGGCGGGCAGTAGGAGAAAAGGGTGAGAACATGGGAGGGAGCAGAGGGAACAGGAGAGTTTGTCTGGCTCCCAGATTTGAGGAGGCCCAGGGTAGGAGAGTCAGCACCCCCCTCCAGCCCCGTCCCTGCCCCGATGCCTCGTACCAATCCCAGTGTTAGCACTGACGAGGAGCAGGGCGCAGTCAGGGCAGTATGAGGTGAGGCCAAAGATGGTGGTGTGTAGGTACTTGTGGTGGCCTGCCAGGTCGATGAAGGTGATCATCTTGGAGCTGCTTTCACAGATCTCTTCTGCCGTCCGTGAGTCACTGTAATTCACCACCTGGCCCAGAGCCCAGGGCTCTCAGTGCCCCCTGCCAGCCTCCCCAACCCTTTAAGAGTTGCCAGGACCTAAACCGGTCGCTGGGTGACCCTGCCTCTTAACCCTGAGCCCCATATCTGATTTGATTCAGCTGATTCCCCATTTGTTTTCTAAGGAGACAGAGCTTGTTCAGTGCCCTCAGGGTCGTCTTCTACACTACTCCGACAAGTCTCCACACTCTGCCCTCGGACTCTGTCCTTCACCACTACCATCCCATCCTCAGAGTCTGGCCCCACTGGGTCCCGCTGATTTCATGCACCTCTCCCTTGCTGTTAAAGCCCAGGATCTCGAAGCTGATGCTGGAGGTTCGGCCAGACTGAATCTCATGCAGGTGGCGGAAAAGGTTGAGTCGAGCCCGGCCCCGCCCATTGTCCAGCTCTCCCTGGGTCAGGACTCCAAGCAGAGTCGACTTCCCTGAGTCCACATTGCCCAGGACGGCCACACGGAGGTCTAGGAACTGTGGATGAATTGCCAGAGGTAAGGGCTCCAATCCCTTACATCGCTCCATGGATGGTTGAGTTAAGGGCAGTGACACTCCCTGGGGACCAAATAACGACCTGGACACCCCCAGGTTCCCGGGCCAGTGAACAACCTGCCACCAGAGGCCCTCCTGGGAGCGTGGGCGTGAGAGATAGGGAAGGGTGTGTGCTCACCTGTTGGTTGTCAGGGACCTTTCGTACCAGCACCTCGGTAATCTTCCGGGGCATGTCGCTGTCATAATCCACTTCTCGCTCCCGGAGAACAGTGATGTCTGCCCCGACCCTGTCATCACAAAGCCATACTGCCACACCTCAACTTTATTCTCCTGCCCCCACCTTCCGCCCTCTGGACCAAATGGCCTTCCCACACTTCCCAAACACCCTACTTCACTTCTTATCACCCTTCAATCTATCCTACATCCTTTGAAACAAACAAATCTTAAATCAAGGAGCAAAAAAGCCTAGGTCCAACATGGAGGAGCCCAGAACACTAGCCTTCCCTACTTTAGCCTTTTGTCAAGAGTAGGCAGCAGAGGGAAAGTCCCTCCTTGGCCCCTCGGGCCCAAGATAACTGGGTATTCACAGGTCTTCTCCAGAGGCGGGTGAGGAGAACCGAGGGAGAATGGGAAGCATACTTCTCTGCCATCCGGTGTAGGGTCTTGAGGGATGCCCGCATCTCCTCCTCGGCCAGCCCCACCAGCAGCCCATTGTCCTCTACCCCAATCTGGTAGACAGCCTCACCGCGGCCCTCCTGGAGCCGCCACTTCATCTGTGTCACCAGGTGCTCAAAGCGGTACTGGGATGGATTCACCAGCTTCAGCTTAGGACAGGCGAGGTATCGCAAGAAAATAAGGTCAGAGATACTCCTCCTAAACCCACGTGCTTCCCACCTGTCCTGCTCCAAGGACCAAGACCTTCCCTTCCTCCTTAACTGCCCCCCGCCCCCCATCCCTGGCCTCTTCTAACAGTCAGTCCCCCTCCATCAGAATGAGGTGCAGGGCCCTTACCCTGAATCATATTCCTAAACTGCTATAGATAATGAAATTGAAAGGATCTCAGAAAAATCACGCCCCCCCCCCCGCCCCCGCCAAACACCCGAGCGTAAGACTCACTTTATATTCGATGTTTCCATCTTCAGCCTGAAAAGAAACAGAGAACAGTTACCACACGTTGTCTTGACCCAACTTCTGCTTCCCTTTGATTCTTGCTGGGGCCCAGGCAGCTAACTTGAGAGAGCAGGAAGCTCAGTGGCACCTGCTTAGACAGGTGCCTGCCAAAGGTCATTGGCAGACAAACCCTCTACTCAGCCCCAGTGGACCTCTCTGAAGGAAAGGCCTCTAGGAATACTGTGAGTCACCCATCTAAGCCAGAAACTGAACCCTTAGCCCCTCCTTTCTTTGATCAATGGTGGTACATTCTTCCTAGACACAAGTTCACCCCCTCCTTTCCCCTGGGGCCTCAAAGTTTTGTCCCCAGGGGTCTAGATCTCCTCCGTGTTCAGGCTGCTGAGGCCCTTCTTTGCTACTGGTCTGGAAGACACCATTTCCTTCCTGCCCACCCCTCCCCGCTGATGTCCTCAAGAGTAAGAGGCTGCAAGAGGTTCTGGGTCAGGGCCAAAGGGTGAGCTCAGTACTGGTCACTATAAGCCTGATGAGAGAGGAGCCCAGGTAAAATGAGGGGCAGGGCTCCAAAGCTGGGGCTGAGATGAAGAGAAGAAACTCAGAAAATGCAATAAAGGGGACAGACTCCACCAACCAGACTCACATGCCTCAGATGATGAAATCCCGAATCCATCCACATAATTTCCTCTACCTCTTCCCTCTATCAGGGGACCCACCAGAGAAGCAACCTGTTGCCTGACCCTTCCCCTCTAGGGAGCAACGGGGTAAGAGATTTGCTTGTTCTGCCTGTCCTGCATTTTGGCACTGCTCCTCCCTGGCCATTTCTTTTTCTTTTTTCCTTCCTGTCATCATTCCATCTCTCCAACGCCTTCTGACTTCCAGGCTTTCACAGGTCTTCACCCATAATCTCTACTTCATGGAATATAAGGGAGATCTTTTCCCATTAGCAAAGACCTTCCTTTCTATCATCTTGCTAAAAATGAAAAATTAGGATGGGTGGCTGCAGAATAGTGGTAGAAGGATGACGGTCTAGGCCAATAGTTCTCAAAGTGTGGTCCCAGGACCAGGTAGCATTAGCACTGCCTGGGAACTTGTAAGAAATGCAGAGTATCAGGCCCACCTCTGACCTACTGAATCAGAAACTCCAGGGGTGAGGTAGCAATCCAGGGGATTCTGATACATGCTAAAATTTGATAACCACTGGCTCAGCTCTTCCCCTCAGTCCTCCTTTCCTAAGAGGGACGAAATAGCAGTTACTCTCTGCTTTAGGGATAGATGGAGCAAGAATGTGGAAGCTGTCCCTATTTCCTCATAGGACAAAGGGCGGGAAGACCTAAGCCTGACTGTTGTCTGTTTTTATACTGTGTACTCAACGATACAGACGGAACATATTGCTCTTTTCCCCAGTACTCCCCTGTGGAACAAGTTTAGAAAACTCTCTCCTCATCCCAGGATTGAATCTCCCTCCCTTCACAAGGATGAAGCGCGGGTATTCTACTCCGCTCTTTCCAAGGGGATAAAAGTGGGATCATCTTTCCCCACTACTCTTCCTGAGGTTACTGGACCAGAATGGGAGGGATCCTCCCTCCCCACTCTTCCTCGCTGGGGTCTGTCTGACCAGAGGGAAGGTACTCCCTGGGGTCTTAGGACCGGAAGGAAGGGTTCTCCTCTCCCCTCAGTGTTCTGACACCGGAAGGGGGTATCAATTCCCTCTGTCCCGCCTCCCTGGAGTACCGGGACCGGAAAGAGTGGCTTCCTCTCACCCGCCACTTCTTATGGAGCTCACCTCGGGGGGCAGGTACGGAGGGTTGTTGGCTTTGCCTCCTCTGTTCCTTCCGTTCTTCTTTTTCCCCTTCGGGCCCCCGCAGCCGCTGCTGCCGCCGGCCCCCCTTGCCTTAAGGGTTCCGCCCACGGCCGGGCCTCCTCCGGGCCGGCAGCAGCCGCCGAACAGCTCCGATACCCGCGAGTCCATCCGCCGCTGCCGCCAGCCCCCCGCCCGGCCCCTCCCCCCCCCGCCACCACCACCGCCGCCGCCGCCGCCGCCGCCGCCCCTACTGCCACCGCCGCGTCCGGCCAGCCAGAGGAGAGCGGGGTGGGGCCCTGCGCAGGCCACGCCCCCACCCTTCTCTGGCACCGGGTCGCGTCAGACACAGCCGCGGGGCACCACGGGAGATAGAGTCCTCAAGTCTGGGATCTCCATTAAATGAGCTGCCTGCTGCCCTACAGCTCCCAGGAGGCATTGCGGCTCAAGGGGCCGTGGGGCGGCTTTGGGGCGTAGGCAAGGAGCGAGCCTTTGCGCGCAAAGGCCTAGGGGAGCTGTAGTCTGGTTCTCAATCTCGGTGCTGTGAGTGGGTCTTTTCTTAGGGCCTCTTTAAGGGGAAGTTTAGGAGCCCGGCGGACTGGAGGTGGGACAGTCACCCGAAACCGAGGGCTTACATCAGAATCGAGCTTTGTGGGCGCTCCAGGGTTTGGGCCCTTAGCGAGATCCCAGACAACAGGTTTTGGACCTGAAGAGCTGCAAAATTCACGGAGACTGATCCCTCCAGCCGGCTGGCTCCACCCCGCCTCAATTTCTTCCCCGACTGCTGGCGTGCCGTCGGGGTGAGTCAGGGCGAATGCCAGGGCGGAGGCAGATGGTGGTTAGCCTAATTATGGCTGTTATTGTTGCGATGATTATGCCACCTTTACACAGTAGTCACTGCTTTATTACCAGGCTGGCACCCTCCGGGGGCTGGTTTTAGCAACCCGAGACACCGCGGTGCCATCGACACGAGGCCCAAACCCGTAAACCACCAGCCTTGCAGCCTGAGGGCTACACGGATGCCCACAGCGAGAATTACCCCTCCCCTTTGTTTTGAAGTAGAACCAATCCCGGCACAGCGAGTTTAGTTTTAAAATAACCAGGGCTGTGGGAGGGGCCTGGCCCCCACTTGGGGCGGGGCTGGGGCTCCGGTTACGTCAGCCACTGCTAAGGTTGTGGCTGGGGGGAAGTAGCAGGTAATAGAAACTTGGCCAAGGGCCCAGGGGATTATTGACTTTTGACTTTCCTGCCAAGCTATCTCTCTTGCTTTTTAGGGCTCTTGCAGTCGGCAAAGAGGAAACACAGCGACAGAAACCAGTGTACAAGACACGAGAAAGGCAAAGTGGAGAAGCATGTTGCTGCGCTGGGAGTCAGGACGCCAAGGTTCAATTCCTAGCCCCATGGCTGTCTCATGATTCACCATTCACCCTGTGCCCACTTCCCCTCTTTCACAAACATCGAGATGCTCTCACACAGCCAAGAAGTAAAAAGGCCCTTCCCTCCAGATCTCAGTTTTCCCTGGAAAACTAGAAGCAGCAGCAGCAGCAGTGGCTCACCTCTGGTGATCCTTTCAGGAGTTCAGACCTGGTGGAGTCCTTGGCTTCCCCTCGACCACAAGGAGGGAGGCAGGGTGGTTGCTGTCCACGTGGCATAACTCCCCAAAGCAGTGGGAGTAGAAGGACCAAAATCTGTAAAAGGGCCTAGCAGATCCAGCCAATTTTGTGGTCTTCAGTGGTTGAAAGCACACATGACTTCTCTCTTCTCGACTCTGTTCCACTGAAGGAAGGTTATACTGCAGAGGTCAACTCCAGCCAGTGGCACAACCCCTCCAGGGAAACTGCTAATAGAGGCTGAGACTGAGGAACTCAGGAAGAGATCTCAAGAAGGATGGGGGTTGGGAGAGCCAAGTCCATTCCCCCAACATTCTCACCACCACCAGCTCTGGGCTCTCTTGATAACCAGGGCCTGCTGCACTCACCTGATAACACTTGTCCTCTCATCTTCCTGGGTCTTTCAGCCACCCAACACACACTTCCTCCATCCCAATTTTTTAATTAAGCTATTTATTTATTTATTTATTTATTTATTTATTTATTTAGAGAGCACACGAGCAGGGGAGGGGCAGAGAGAGGGAGAGACAGAGAGAATCCCAAGCAGGCTCTGCACCACCAGCACAGAGCCGATGTGAGGCTCAAACTCAGAAACTGTGAGATCATGACTTGGGCCTAAGTCAAGAGTCAGATGCTTAACTGACTGAGCCCCCCAGGAGCCCCGAGGTTTATTTTTATGTTTAGATCTTTAATCCATGTGGAATTTATCCTTATGTATGAACTAATTTGATTTTTTTCCCTTCTAAACGGATAGGGAGCTGTCTCAAGTTACTTGTTTTAAAAAGTCACCCTCATCATACACTAAGATCTACATACACATGGATCTGATTCTGGACTCTCTCCTGTTTTATTATTTGTTTGTTTATTCCTGATCCAACACCACAGTATTTTAATCATTGTACTTTTATAGTATGTTTTGATTTCTGCTCCTTACTTCCTGAGACACACCCTTCCTGGCCTTCATGACACACTTGTTTATTCTTCATTATACCTCTCTGGCTACTCCTTACTCCCCTCCACAGTCTCTTCTCTCTCTGCTCATCCCCTAAATATTAGTGTCTTCAGGATCCTAGCTCATCCTTATTCTACTTGCCTTCCCTGGGTGATCTTATACACACCTATACTGATGACTCTCAAACACATCTCTATTATCAATAGTGTTCCTAAATATCTCTTTACTGTCCAATGGAACAGGAAACTCACTATATAAAAAATGGAACTCATCTTTTCTCCATACCTACACACCAGTAAACCTGGTCTTCCTTTAGTGTTCTCCCTTCATTGAATGGCACAACTGGCCATATAGTTGTTCATCTTAAAAAACCTGCTTGTCTTAGTAGTCTCTATCCCTTCTCCTCTTCCTGGGGACAACCACCAAGTCATGGTCATTGGACATCCTAAATATCTCTAGGGTTCACCCAATTCTCTCCACCCTACCGTGACTGCCATAGTTCAGGCCTCTTTTATCAATGCACTTGGGTAACCGCAGTCACTAGCTTTAATTGGTATTCCTGCTTCCTCTCTCATCCTCCCTGTAATATAATCTATCCACTGCAGCCAGTGTAGAGATTACATTTATAAATTTAATCATGTCACTCCCCTACTTAAAGCTTTCAAAGCTTCCTCATCCCCCTACAGGATCAAGTTTAAACTTTTTAACATGGCTTATAAAGCTTTGCCATAATCTGGATCCTGTTTGTCTACCACAGCCTTAACTCTTTATAATGTGAACCCTTTTCATTCCTTGGATGAAGGATGCTCTTGTCTCTCAAGGTCTCCAGGATAGGTAGGTCCTCCTCTTTACCTTTACTCATTCTATAGGTCACAGTTTCTTGGGCACATTTCCTCTGGGACCACCCCTCTCTTCCACATCAGCTAGGTTAGGCACTCGGTTCTTCGCATCCACAGCCCGTGCACACCTCACTGTATATAATTCATCACGTGGGATCGTATTTATAGGTGGCAAACCCCTTGAGGACAGCGACTGCCTCCTGTTTGTTTGCCACAGTCTCCAGCACCTAGGACAGGGCCTGGCACGAAGTAGGTGCCCAAGCGAATAGTGAACGCAGGAGAGAATGCGTGAGGGCGAGGGTCCTCTGGAAGGCAGAACTTAGTGTCTGAGACAGCGTGGGTTCTCTGTACAGTTAGGGCTCGGCGTACCTGTGAGGGAGTGTTGCTAGGGAGCATAGGGATCAAAACCTAGCTCGGCCCAGCTTCCATTACTGCAGCGGTGCAGTGCCCCCGCCCCTCCACCGCCGAAGCGGAAGTGGAGGCGTGGGCTTCCCATGATACCTCGCGGGGCGCCTGTTCAAACCGCACGGAGAAGAGGGAGGAGGTAGTGATGGCGGCTCCGGAGCCGGAAGTGCTGTGTCCGGCCACAGTACCTGGTAAGGACTGGGGTCCGGAGCTCGGGGAGCCTTGGGGACCTGTTTCTTCTCTACACCGCTCTCCAGCCTTTTAGCCCATGACCCTTTCTCTGGCCCTTCTTCCTTGTCCCCATTTCCTGGCTCCCGCCCGGCCCCACAGACTCCATCGCCCCCTCTGTCCTGGATCCCACTGGTTCGTCCCCACTGTTGTCTTCCTCTGGGCGGCACTCTGGACCCCGCTTGATTACAGTTACAGTAAACTAATTTCCCCAGACCAGGGATTCCACTTTCTGAGCGGAGGCCTGGTCACGGTGTCTGAAATTCTCCTTTCCCCCAGCTTCCATCCGGCGTCACTTAAATCCCCGTAAGCGTCTGGGGTCGGGAGTCTCCTAGCCGCCACCCACACAGGAGTTTGCGGAGGGAATGTGTCGGGCTGTTCCCTCCGCAGTACAAGGGAATGAGAAGACTGACTTTGGCTTTTAAGTTTTTCAAGTGTCTGCCTTGTTCCTCTGCGCACCTACTAGAATTGGAATGGTATGAGAAGTCAGAGGAAACCCACGCCCCCCAGATAGAACTACTTGAGACTACCTCCGCTCAAGAACCTTCCAACCTTTCGGAGCCCTTTCGCCCCAGAGACTGCATGGTGCCAGTGGTGTTTCCCGGGCCTGTGAGCCAGGAAGGCTGCTGTCGGTTTACTTGTGAACTTCTAAAGCATATCATGTACCAACGCCAACAACTGCCTCTGCCCTATGAACAGCTTAAGCACTTCTACCGAAAACCTTCTCCCCAGGTAGGCACAGGCTTTGGGAGAAAGCTGGTGGGGAGACTGTGATGATTAGACCGTAAACAGCTGTAAAGGGGTTCCGACGAGTCTTCAGCGCCTGTCAGCCTAAGCAGCTGTAAGGAATGTGTTTCAGCCCCAGGACTTTAGTTTCTCCTCAGCCCAGTCTTTGATATTGATAGCCTAACCCCTCTCTCATTTTCTCATTTTCTTTTTTGGAAAACTGCTATTGTGTTGCATTTTGGCTTCATGAACTGACCCTGTAGTTTTAGTGTTTTTTCTCCCCCAGTTTTTTTTTTTTTTAATATTTTTTTGAGTTTATTTATTTATTTTGAGAGAGAGAGCATGCGAGCAGGGGAGAGGCAGAGAGAGAGAAAGAGGGAAGCAGGCTTGGCAGGGTCAGCACAGAGCCTGACTTGGGGCTGGAACTCCCAAACTGTGAGATCATGACCTGAGCCGAAATCAAGTCAGACACTTAACTGACTGAGCCACCCAGGCACCCCATCTCCCCAAATTTTCATCTCTTTGTTTTTATGTTTTACTTTATGGGGGACTTCCTTGACTTGATATTCTAACTCTTCTATAATTTTTTTCTTTTTTGGCAATCATAGTCTTAAGAGCTCTTTTTCATGTTTCTTCTTTTTTTTTTTTTTAAGCTTATTTATTTATTTTGAGAGAGAGAGAGAGAGAGCGTGCGTGCACAAGCGGGGTAGGGGCAGAGATAGAGGGGGAGAGAATCCCAAGCAGGCTCCATGCTGCCAGCACAGAGACTGACACGGGGCTCAAACCCACAAACTGTGAGATCATCACCTGAGTGGAAATCAAGAGTTGGATGCTTAACCAACTGAGCCACCCAGATGCCTCTCATGTTTCTTAAAAAAAAAAAAAAATTTTTTTTTAACATTTATTTATTTTTGAGAAGAGAGACAGAGCATGAGCGGGGGAGGAGAGAGAAAGAGGGAGACACAGAATCTGAAACAGGCTCTGGGCTCTGAGCTGTCAGCCCAGAGCCCGACGCGGGGCTTGAACTCACAGACTGTGAGATCATGACCTGAGCTGAAGTCGGAGGCTTAACTGACCGAGCCACCCAGGTGCCCCATCATGTTTCTTTTTTAAATAGCATCCTGTTGTTTCACATCTATATGATTTTCTTTTACTTGAGAATATTAATTGCTGTATTTTTGAAGTTGTCCTCTGTTCCTTTCAGTTTCTTTTAGATTCATTTTCCTGTTTGTTTTGGTCTCGGTCATGTTAGAGGCTTTTATTCTGTCTCTGGTGAGGGATACCTGGATGGCTCAGTCAGTTGAGTGTCCGACTGGCTCAAGTCATGATCTCATGTTCATGGGTTCCAGCCCTACATCGGGCTCTGTGCCGACAGCTCAGAGCCTGGAGCCTGCTTCAGATTCTGTGTCTCCCTCTCTGCCCCTTTCTCTCTCTTGCTCTCTCTCTCTCTCTCAAAAATAAACATTTTTTATTAAAAAAAATTTTTAATGTTTTTTTAAATTTATTTTTGAGACAGAGACAGAGCATGAGCAGGGGAGGGGCAGAGAGAGAGAGGGAAACACAGAATCTGAAGCAGGCTCCAGGCTCCAAGCTGTTAGCACAGAGCCCAACGCGGGGCTCAAACTCACGGACTGTGAGATCATGACCTAAGCTGAAGTCGGACACTTAACCGACTAAGCCACCCAGGTGCCCCTAAATAAACATTTAAAAAAACAACAACCATAAATCGGTGAAAGCTCTGTATGCCTGGCTGGGCCTTGTGAGCTGATAGACTTCACTTCAAGGATACTGGGTAGGAATCTCGTGGTCTCTTTGGAGGACTCTAAAACATCAGTATTGGAAAGTCTTCTCTCTGGAGAAGACTGGGTGGAGGAAATTGGCAGGTGATCTAAGGGTCCTCACAGAGGTTTTCATGCAGTCCCCCTCTTTTCATTCTTCTGTGATGCCTGAATTGCCAGTTCCTAAGCCTTTCTGGGGTTCTGCAGTATGAATCATTTTGCTTTCATGGGCCTTCCCTCTGTTAGCGCTTGGTAATAAGCTCCCTTGAACTCTTCCATGTGCCTTCTGTTTTCCAAAAATTTGTTGTTGCTTTTGTCTGTTTCCCAGTTCTCTTTGCCCTTGGGAATTCTTTCTTTCCCCCCCCCTTCCTTTTTCCCCTTCCTTTTTCCCCTTCCTTTTTCCCCTTCCTTTTTCCCCTTCCTTTTTCCCCTTCCTTTTTCCCCTTCCTTTTTCCCCTTCCTTTTTCCCCTTCCTTTTTCCCCTTCCTTTTCCCCTCATTTAGTATTTCAGATGGGACCACAAATAAGCATGTGTTCAATTTTTCATGTTTAACTGGAAGACCAACTGCAGAATCACCTTTCTCAAGCCAAATTATCCCCATTTCCTGTTGTCACTCATGGCACAGCAAAATTTGCTACTTGCTATGCCACCAGATCTCCTTGACTATTTTAGTTGCTTATTTCCGGATGCTCTCCTGCTTCAGAGTACTGTCTTTCTGTTCTTTTTATTTATTTTTATTTTTTTAATTTACATCCAAGTTAGCATATAGTGCAACAATGATTTCAGGAGTAGATTCCTTAATGCCCCCTTACCTGTGTAGCCCACAACCCCTACAGGAACCCTCTGTTTGTTCTCCATATTTGAGTCTCTTATGTTTTTGTTTCCCTCCCTGGTTTTTTTTTTTTTTTTTTTTTTTTAATGTTTACCCTGAGACAGAGACAGAGCATGAATGGGGGAGGGTCAGAGAGAGAGGGAGACACAGAATCAGAAGCAGGCTCCAGGCTCTGAGCTGTCAGCACAGAGCCCAACGCGGGGCTCGAACTCAAGGACCACGAGATCATGACCTGAGCTGAAGTCGGATGCTTAACCAACTGAGCCACCCAGGCGCCCCTCTCCCTCCCTGTTTTTATATTATTTTTGCTTCCCTTCCCTTATGCTCATCTGTTTTGTGTCTTAAAAGTCCTCATATGAGTGAAGTCATATGATTTTGTCTTTCTCTGACTAATTTTGCTTAGCATAATACCCTCTAGTTCTATCCATGTAGTTGCGAATGGCAAGATTTCGTTCTTTTTGATTGCTGAGTAATACTCCATTGTATTTATATACCACATCTTCTTTATTCATCTGTCGATGGACATTTGGGCTCTTTCCATACTTTGGCTATTGTTGATAGTGCTGCTATAAACATTGGGGTGCATGTGTCACTTCAAAACAGCACACCTGTATCGTTTGGATAAATACCTAATAGTGCAATTGGTGAGTCATAGGGTAGTTCTATTTTTAATTTTTTGAGGAATCTCCATATTGTTTTCCAGGGTGGCTGCACCAGTTTGTATTCCCACCTGTCTTTCTGTTCTAAATGTGGGAAAAAATATGGTTTTGTACAAAGAATACATTTTCCTTTTTGATTTATTGCCCTCTGATAAAATCCAGCGTCTTTGCCGTGGAAGCCCAGTCCCAGAAGTCTACTGCATCCCAACAGGTATCTTCAGAGGGCAATGGCTTCCCCCATCTTGTCCTTCCCTTTCACCATTCTTTGTCCTCACAGGCAGAAGAGGTGATGAAGAAGAAACCTCGGGCCACTGTTGAGGTGAGCAGCAGGAAATGCCAGCAATCCCTGGCAGAACTGGAGAGTGTCCTCAGCCACCTAGAGGGTCTCTTTGCCCGGACACTAGTACCCCGAGTGCTAATCCTCCTTGGCGGCAGTGCCCTAAATCCCAAGGAGTTCTACGAGCTTGACTTGTCCCGGTTGGCCCCCAACAGCATGGACCAGAGCCTGAGCACAGCAGCTTGTTTGCGCCGTCTCTTCCGAGCCATTTTCATGGCTGATGCCTTCAGTGAGCTACAGGCTCCTCCACTCATGGGCACCATTGTCATGGCACAGGGGCACCGTGACTGTGGAGAAGATTGGTTTCAACCCAAGCTCAACTACCGAGTGCCTACCCGGGGTCACAAACTGACTGTGACCCTGTCCTGTGGCAGGCCCTCTATCCCAACCACAGCCTGGGAGGACTACGTTTGGTTCCAGGCACCAGTGACACTTAAAGGCTTCCATGAGTGAATGGGGATGCTTCTTAATCATGAACACAATGGCTTCAGTTATCTTCCCCCCTCTGGCACCAGGTCACCCATCTTTTGCTTAGAGCTAGAGTTGTTTCCTGGTGAGAGGAATGTTCTGTTCTTCCGGCTGCCTGCCTCCCTTCCTCAGACTTCCTGGTGGGCTGATTGTATGACTGCGGCTGTCATAATTATCATTGAACAACATCTCTTTGAATCAAAGGTTGATTTTCCCAGAAGGTGCTGGGTGAGGCATTTCTGTTCAGGGATGGAAAACAAGTATGAGTCCATAGACAGACACTCTTATGGAAGTGGCTTTTTGCTGTGGCCTTTCAGAATTTTTACCAGGGACATAATGAACTTAAATGTAAAAATGAATGGATCCATATTAAATTATCTGAGACTCTTGTTTTAAAGATTTCCAGGGTTCAGATGGAATATTTTATCTTTCTCCTTGGTCTCTTATGCTCCAGGGCTTCTAGGATTTTTTCGACTGCAGTTCTTTCTCTTTATCAGCCCCAGGCCGATCTGGGAAGTTAAGTGACTTGGCCAAAGTTCTGTAACACTTTGATGTCAGAGTTGGGACTAGAGTCCTCATCAGCTGACTCCTAGCCTGGCATTTTTTCCTTGTCACATACTGGTATTTGTGATCATTAAAGTATGTGTGCCCCAGGTCACACAGGGGAAGGGAGGGGGCTGAGAGACTGGGCTAAGAGAGAGTCTTTGTAAAGCCTGTGGGATCTGCTCCTGAGGCCAAATGGCCTTTTGGGGATTCTGCCTAGCCTGTCTCCATTGCAGCTGTGTGGTCACCGCTGGCAGTTACTGTTGGCAGTATTGTCCTTAGGCAAACCCCGCTCTCCTGCCTGTGGCAGTTCCTCCTCAGCTGCACCTCTGAATTGGCCCTCCTGATCCTTGCTGTTCTCTCCGGCTTGATGGTGTCCTGACTGCTAAGCACTGATGCTCTTAGTTCCTGAGAACACCTGCTTATTTCTTGGAAGCGAATTGAAGACAGAATCCTTACCTTGCTGGTGTTGGAGATAGGTAGGTAGGTAGGTGTGTGTGTGTGTGTGTGTGTGTGTGTGTAAATGGGGACAATATAAATATTTACTATTTTTTATTTTTAAGAAGAATGTTTTTGTCTTTTAAGAAAAAAATAGTTTATATTGTACATTACATTTTAAGCACTTTACATACATTATCTCATGTAACAACCTCCCATAGTACGTATTGTTCCCAGTTTATAGATGAGGCTTGGGGAAATTGAACAACTTGCCTACATGGTGAAACCTGGATTCTAACCCAGTCCACTTGGCTCCAGAGGCTTAGTACTGTGTGGTCTTACTCTGAAATAGTTAACCTGATTCAGTCTGCCAAAAGTGCTAGCATCGGAAGGCCTCAGGACTTCCTTTTCTGGCTTCACAATGGTTCCTGACGAGGCACCTGCCATTAATAAGTGGTAAGTAAATCTGGAATCAATGAGAACAAAAGGTCTGAGTTACTTTCAGGGCTATGACCAATTGAAGCCTATTTCACCAGTTAGAATTTCTGCTAGTTTTCTATCTGAGGATGTTGCCTTACAAAAGGAACGGGGCCATACCTCCCACTTGGGAATGGATAGACCAAAGTGTCTGAGCAGAGGGAGAGTGTTCAACAGGGGAGTTACAAATTGTTTTTTGAGATGGAAGACACATTAGACCATCAGCTCCCTCAAATTTTAAAAGTCTTTATAAACAATGTCCAGATAATCAAAACAAAGTAATTATCTGGGTAATTTAGACACTTATTTCTCTCTTGGCTTGGCACTGGGGCTCAGGTCATTCTAATTCCATGAGTCCTCTCCAAAGGAATCCAGAAATGAGATCAGTTAATATTAACAAGTCCAATCTCCTTCCCTGACAACAAGCTTGCTGTAGGCATCTGTTCATCTGTTTGACCTTGGCTGGGGACTCCAGAGGTGGGTGTGAAGTAGTCTCTCTAGCCCAGGGAGTGAAGAGGCCCAGCTACAGTGGGGTTCTGGCCTTTCATGTGTTGCTACCATTTGGGCCTAAAGGCAACTGTTGTGGTGCCCGAGATAGCTAAATGTAGGTGGCAAGTGATGTCATCCTTTTTGTATTTCTCTTCACATCCTGTTTTCCCAAGGTGTAGCTCTGTACCTTGCCCCAGTGCCTAGGTTTCCATTTGTCAGTTGGGTGGAATAGTCCTATGGAAGGAGTAAATAGACATCTCATGAAGACTGAAGAGAATGGAACAATGGACCCCATTCTGTAGGGCTTGGGGGTGGGGGCAGGGGGATTAATTATCTTAGATCCCTAGACTTTTTTTATTATTTCAATGTTTGTTTATTTTTGAGGGAGAGAGCATGCACAGGGGAGGGGCAGAAAGTGGGAGACAGAGGATCCGAAATAGGCTCTGCGCTGTGAGCACTGAGCGGAATGGGGGGCTTGAACTCACAAACTGCGAGATCATGACCTGAGTGGAAATCAAGAGTTGGGTGCTTAACCCACTGAGCCACGTAGGTGCTCCAGATTCTTAGACTTTTAGAGCCAGGAGGATCGCAAATTCTTTACACAATTCTGAGGCTAAGAAGGGACACAACTGGAGTGAAATAATACGGCTAATGTCACTGTTCTGTTTTTTTCCCGAGCCCCCATTCCATATAGAATGAGGACTCAATAAATGTCAACTATTTGAAGGGCTCAGGGAAAGGCAAAAATATCTATGGAACTGGGGACCTTCAATCCCACACTGTAGCCTACCTATGTTAGGGGAAACTACGCCATTACTGTCACAGCTGAACACATGAGGTCCCCAACGCAAGAAGGAAAGTATGGGAGCTAGTGTGCGACCCAGCTTTTCTGAAGGGCTGGGTGGGGAGCAGGGCTGGCCTGAGGCTCTAAGAGGGCGGGGCCCACAGACGGTGAGTGGAATCCTTACTGCCCTGCGGAGGGCAGGGCTTTGGTCTCCACGGAGACAGCTTCTCCTAGCAACCTGGCAGGCGTTGAGCCGAGCCTTGGGCACGATGGACGCAGAGAGCCTCCTGCTGTCGCTGGAGCTGGCGTCCGGCAGTGGGCAGGGCCTCAGCCCGGACCGTCGGGCCTCTCTACTTACCTCTCTTCTGCTGGTGAAACGCGACTACCGCTATGATCGGGTCCTCTTCTGGGGCCGCATCCTCGGCCTTGTCGCCGATTATTACATCGCGCAGGGCCTGAGTGAGGACCAGCTCGCACCACGCAAGACCCTCTACAGGTGGAGGCAGAGGCCCCGGGCTACTGAAGGGGGCGCCACTAGGAGGCTGGGATGGGGTGGGTGTGGATGGAATCGAAAGGAGCGAGGCCTATAGGGCAAGGTGGGGTGGGGGTGGGGGGCATGAGAACAGCGCAGAGCAGGGGCGGGACAGGGGGAGGAGAACAATTTGGAGGCTGGTGGGTTTATAATAGAGGCCGGGCTAAGAACGTAGGCAGAGCAAGGTGAAAGTTCCTGGACAATGGAGACCCGGAGTGGACGCTAGGTACGTCCTGGTATTGAGGGCAGTTTGGAAAGGGTTAGAAGTCCTGGAGGGTAATGAGGTGCTGTTTAGAAGGGGATGCAGGAGCATCTTTGGTGGAGTAGGAGTTGGCTCACAAAAGGAGGCAGTCTAGGAAGTAGAGAACCAATGCAGAATAGTAGAAGAGGGATATCAAACTGGGGAAAATTCACTGGACGCTACCATACAGGGCCATCCTGCCAGTCTTGACTACCTGCAGCGATGCTGGGAAGCTCACCACCTTACAAAACAACCCTTTCAGGCCGCAGGGAGTTGGGAGACTTCATGTATCTGTCGTGCATCAATGCAACATTGATTGGATGCGTTCTGTGTAGACAGGGTTACAAAGATGGCCAAGTCTCACCAGTCTCCAAGTTATTCACATCCTAGGAAGGAAGACTGACACATAACCCTGCAATTACAGCAAAGTGTGTTAACACCTGAACAGAAATGTATACAAAGGGGGACCAAGGCCTTCTAGACAGCAATTAAATAAGACTGCTAAGGGAGTAAGAGATCTGTTGAGATCTGAAAGCTGATGAGTTCCTCAGGAAGGTGTGAGGGAAAGGCATGCCAGTTAGAGGGAATGGTTCTGCAATCTTGGCTGCAATGGACTTGGAGTGTTTGGGAGAACAGCAGGTAGGTAAACATGATAGTGGCGGGCAAGGGTGTTTATGCAGACTGGATGGAGAGGCTTGGGGAGGCGGTGGTTGAACTTTGTTTGTAGGCTATGGGGAGCCATTGAGGGGCCTTAAGCAACAAGAGCCTGTTTATATCTGAGTGGGCATGCCAGCCTGGAAGTGGGTGAGCATTCAGGAGTGTGTTGCAGTGTCCGGATGAAGGAGACTGAAAGGAAGAGGTAGCTGAGGGAATAGGGGAGGAGATGGGTGGGAAAGATGTAGACGGTAGCACTGTCAGGACTTGGGTCTGAATGGGGCAGGTGAAGAAGAGGTCAAGGTTGACCCTCCTTCCAGCTAAGGCAGTTGGGTAAGTGCTGGTGCCACCCACAGGGACAGAAATCCGGAAGTAGGACTAGGGAAGCCCCAGTGAACTTGATATGAGGTGACTGGGGAGCAGGGTCATAAGGAGGCATATTAAAGTACAAAGCTGAAGTCCAGATAAAAAAATCTGGACTGAAGATAAAGATTTGGGACTCATTTTGTTCCATAAGATTTTTATCTCTTCAGCACCTACTATGTGCCAGGCATTGATCTAGGCACCAGGAATTCAGTAGTAAATGAGACAAAGTCCTTGCCTTTATAGAGTTTACATTATAGTGTGTGTGTGTGTGTGTGTGTGTGTGTGTGTGTGTGTGTGTGTGTGAAACAATATATAAACACACATACATTGCATGTCTGCTGGTGCGCAGTGCCGAGAGGAATAGAGAATACAGGATGGGGTACTGTTTTAAATAGGGTGGTCAGAGACATTCTCTGATAAGGTAACATTTGTGAAGAGTCCTGAAGCAACTGAGAAAGTGAGCTATGTGTTTATCTGAAGGAAGAGAATTCCAGGCAAGTGAAAAGGGCTCAAGGCAGATGTGTGTTTAGTGTTGGTGGAACCCCATAGAAGCTAGTGCGGCTGGAGAGGAGTAAGTGAGCAGGAGCATTGTAAGACATGAGGTCAGAGAGGTAAGGGACCGAGGACGATCTTGCAGGGCATTGTGGGCATTGCAAGGAGTGGGCTTCATGGGAAGTGTGGGAAGCTTGTGCACAGAGACATGATCTAGCAGTTGGGTGGGAATGAGACTGAAAGGGGAGCAGGTATGGAATTGGGGAGACCAGTTAGGAGGCTACTGTAATATCTAGGTAAGAGTAGATAGGGACTTGGACCAGTGGGGAACAGTGGAGTGGTAAGAGGTGGTTGGATTCTGGATACCAACTAGACAGTACCTAAGTCTCTTAAGAGTCAGGTGGGCCAGTCTGCAGAGAGAAAAAGAGGGGCAAGAATAGATCCCTGGGAATATTTAGGGCAGTGAAGGAGGGAGAAGGGAGATGTCAAAGGAAACAGAAATGGAATGCATTTGTTGGTTTTTAGGTCCCATGAATGACCTCCTAAGCCATTTTTTGGGGATGGTGGGGGCAGAAATGACCATGTAGTGGGCAGAGTGAAGGGGAGGGGAAGAAAGGCTTTCACAGAGCAAGTTGTTTTGGGATATTTATTTAGAGAGCGAGCATGGGGGAGAGGGGCAGAGGGAGAAAGAAAGAATCCCAAGTAGACTTAATCCCACAACCCCAGGATCATGACCTAAGCCAAAAATAGGAATCAGATGCTCAACCGGCTGAGCCACCAATGTGCCCCTGAGGTGTTTTTTGTTTTTGTTTTTGTTTTTTTTTAAGTAGGCCTCCCATCCAACGTGGGGCTTGAACTCATGACTCTGACATCAAGTAGCATATACTCTACGGACTGAGCCAGCCAGGCACCCCTGTTCTGAGATTATTATTCAGAGCTGGAGAGAGAGGAGAGGGGGACAGGAAGAGGATATTTTTTAGCAGGCCATGGACTTGGGGGGTGTTGATTTGGGAAGCTGAGAAGTTTTGATGTTGAGAAAGGAGCCAGCAGAGAGGGAAGGGCAGAAAGATGAGCAGCCTGCGACACAGGCCAAGTGGGTTAGAGTGGAGGGGAGGATGCCCTCTCCTGGTGGGAGGGGAAAGAAGCGTCTGGCTGGTCAGCGCTGGAGACCTCAGAGGATGGGCCCTGTGGCCTGAGCTGGCTTCCCTGAGAAATGCGGGAAGACGGCCATGCTGTTGGTTCAGTAGGCAGGCTGAGCATGAATTTGGGGTTCAGCAAAGCGGAGTTGCCTGTAATTGAGGTTCTAGAAACTCATCAGGAATCTCACAGTGCAGATATCTAGGAAGAAGTTCTTGGAATTTTGGCATACATGAAGCTTTTGTGAACTTTTACAAAATAAAATGGAATTTGCATCACAAGTGGGGGTGGGGTACACCTTCCAAGGGGAGAGCTGTGACTGACCTTTTTCTTGAGTTTCATCCCTCAAGAGAAGGGGCAGTGGCAGGAAGCCTGAGTGAGAGGGGTAGTTGGGAACCAGGTCCGTGGGGATGTTGTTGGCAGCCTGAACTGCATGGAGTGGAGCCTCTTGCCCCCTGCCACGGAGGAGATGATGGCACAGACATCTGTGGTGAAGGGCCGCTTCATGGGGGACCCCTCACATGAGTATGAACACACTGAGCTGCAGAAGATAAACGAGGGCGGAAAGGTCTTTGAAGAGGAAGTGGTGGTAAGTGAAGACAAGAGGAGGAGGACAAAGAAAGCCTGGGCTATCCAAAACCCAGCCCAATAGAAATTGTGGGGGCATCAGCATAACCCCACTCAGCTCCTGAGCGACACGGGGCAGAGTGGATGAGCCACTCTGTCAGCCACCTGGCTCTGGGCAGGGGCGGGGAGAGGGGGGTCTGTGTTGCGTTCTGGGGCACTGGGATGTGCACAGCCTCTTGTATCTTTTTATATGTTTTTATTTTTCTAGATAATATATCCACATGGTTCGAAATTCAAAGACACAAAAAGGAATTTAGCGAAAATGTCCCTCTCGTCCCTGTCTACCGGTCACCCAGGCCCACTTTCTGGGAGAGGGGGGGCATCAATGTAACCATTTTATGTGTATGTGCACGCGTGTCCAAATCTTGCTACACAAATTGCAGTCTGGATCAGAAGCATCACCATGCCTTGCGAGTTAGGAATGTACAATCTTGGGCTGGGATCAGGATCTGAATTTTAACACATTCCAAGGGGATTCGAATACACGTTAAAGTTTCAGAAGCTCAACTTCCGAGGCACTTTATGCAAATACAAGCCTCGGCAAATACCTTACCTCTACATATTCTCTGTTTATCTTAAGAGAAAACAAGTGGCAGCATATTATGAACACAGCTCTGCACCTTGCTTTTTTTTACCTAATATATTTTGGGGGTCTTTCTATGTCAGTGCTCTAAAGAGTCTCCCCATTCTTTTTACCATTGCATGAATGTACCAAATTTCACGAGTCTTAATCATGAAATGCAGGTCTTCAAGTTTTAGCTCTGACAAGCAGGGGCACAGTGAATGACTTTGTACATAACGTCATTTCCATTTTATGTGCATGCTGTCTGAAGGTTCAATTCCTACAAATGGAATTGCTAGGTCAAAACATAAGGAGCTCAACATATTGAAACTCGACAAACCTGGAATTCAAAACACAGTCTTTGCCCTTGAATCTGGATGATACCAAAAGTCTAGGTCTAGGCCTGTGATGCCTCACCTGGCATCCCCACTCCTCTTCCCCTTTCCCCCTGACAAACTTAACCCCCCTGAGTCTTATTCCTGTAAAATTGGGATAATTATAACTACTTTGTAGGCTTGTGCATATTACATGAGGTGACACAGTTGAAGCCCCTGGCCTGGCCACATACTGAGTCTTAGTTTCTATCTAATTTATAAAATTTCTTGTTGGCAGCTCATGGGAAATAGGTGGCTGAGTGACTCTCAGGGTCCCTGGTGACACATTTTCCCTGTCAAGTGCTGCTTTTCCCACAGACACCTCTATGAAGTCCTTTTATTCAGGGTGGCCCTTGATATTGATTGTAACCAAATTTCATCTGCATAAAAATGTTATAATATGAGGTGATGCTTGAGAAATAATGTTAATTTAAAGAGCAGGATCTGAAACAATATGAACTGTGACTCTAATTTTGTTATATATATATATATATATATATATATATATATATATATATGTGTGTGTGTGTGTGTGTGTGTGTGTGTGTGTGTGTGTGTGTGTGTGTATATATATATATATATGGAAATATACCAATATGTTATTAGTGATTCTCTTTAGGAGGTGGGATTTTAAGTGGTTTTAATTCAAGTATTTTATTTATTTTTTAAAGTTTATTATTTTGAGAGAGAGAAGAGAGAGAGAGTTGGGAGGGGCACAGAGAGAGGGAGAGAGAGAATCCCAAGCAGGCTCTGCACCATCAGCCCAGAGTCTGATGTGGGGCTTGAACTCATGAACCACAAGATCATGAACTGAGCCAAAAGAAACCAAGAGTTGGCTGGTTAACGACTGAGCCAGTCAGGCACCCCTCCTTTAAGTATTTAATAAATGATTTCTATGTTACCTAATATTCTACAACAAGCATGATTGCTTTTGTATTTTAAAAAGGCAAAATAAGAACATTTAAATATGATATGTTTCTGGAAGAGAATATAAGAAGCTGTTAATGGTGGTTGTCTCCAGTGAAGGCAGTTGGGGGGCTAGGGATGGGGCAAGAGAGACTACTTTTTTATAGTAGTTTTGAATATTGCACGACCAGTCTGTATTAACAATTTAAAAAAGAGGGAGGGAGGGAGGGAGGGAAGGAAGGAAGGAAGGAAGAACGGAAGAAAATCTTGAGCGGAGGGAAGGCGAGGGCTTGCCCAGCATGATTTTCCATGGAGTTGGCATTACACTGTGGTGACCCAGGTCAGATGGTCATACAGAGGGCCTTTGCACCAGTGGTGAGTGGGCACAGTACTCTGGCAGGATGGCTCATCCCGTCTCCTTAGGTCCAGATCAAGGAAGAGACCCGCTTGGTGTCTATCATCGACCAGATTGACAAGGCTGTGGCTATCATCCCCCGAGGAGCCCTTTTTAAGACCCCTTTTGGACCTATCCATGTCAATCGGACTTTTGAAGGTGAGTTCTCCAGGGCCCCTCTCAAGGGCAGGAAAGCATCTCTTTCCAAGCATAGTCGGATACATTCTGAGAATTCTGGGGAAACTGTTCACTTCCTCAGAGAAAGAACAGCTCTGGCCATATCACTTGGAAAGATGTGCCCAATGGCCTGGCATCGGTGGTTGGCATGGGCTGCCCAGTCACTGGACCCCACTCTTTTCTGCCTGAGGGTTCTCCTACCTGGGTCCCAGGCTTTGCGTGGGTCTGGGCTCCCTGCCTTTCCCACCTTCTTCCTCCTTGATCTCTCCTCATTGCAGGGCCTGGGCCAAGCTTTGGCTGACAGAACACTACTCCTTTTTCTCCCTTTAGTTCTCGGTCAGTCTCTGACTGAGTCGTTTGCAGGCCCCTCCATGTGGTCCCTGTGCGTGGAGAAAGGGGGTGCTGTGTGGTTTGGGGCTGACCATACCACCTTCTTTTAGGACTCTCCTTGTCTGAAGCCAAGAAGCTCAGTTCCTACTTCCACTTCAGGGAGCCTGTTCAGCTGAAGAACAAGACCTTGCTTGAGAAGGCTGACCTGGATCCCTCCCTGGACTTCATGGACTCCTTAGAGCATGACATCCCCAAAGGTAATAGCCTTGAGGACATTGGGTCCGCCCCCAGGTCAGAGCAGTGGGCCATGCTATCTGCCATTCTCCTCTGAGATTGGAACCAAGGGCCTGAGTGGGAACGGGTGGCTCACTGGAGGTCCTTGAGGGTGGGGGCTTCCCCAGGGCCCAATATAGGCTCAGCTCATAATAAACAGACGGTACGTGTCTGCAGACAAAAGGAAGTACTGTCTTCCACAGAAAGGAAGTCCCTCGGTGCCTCTTCTGATTTCCATTATTGGTCTTGAAGGAGGCAGGTTGAGAATCCTCCCCCAACCATCTCTGAAAAGATCCCTGAAAATACCAGCCACACATCCATCTCCGTTGTAAGTTTTGCGGTTAGATCCGGTGCTTGTCACATAGCTGGTGCTCCGTGAGTGGCTGCTGACCGACCGAAGGGCAAACCACCTGCTAAGGGAATGAGTTCTGTACATTTGCTTCCTGCTATGTGTGTGGTACTTTTTAATCTTAAGACGTGCAGCCTCCGAGGTCTTCCTGTTCTTCAGGGCCCACCTGGCCCAGGCACACACCCAGAGTTTGGGGGATGGGGTCACAGAGACCCCATTTCCTTCCTCTGAGCTTCACAAGCCCTGGGAAGACGCTCTTGCTCGGATGCCCTAGCCCAAGACAGTTGCCAGGCTCTGGGCAACTGGGGGCCAGACTCAAGGTGCTGATGCAGCACCCCTGCCTCTTTTCCTCCCCGTGTTTGGTGTTTCTCCAACCGGAGGGACCTGCTGTTGATGATGGCAACGCTAGGGACAGCGATAAGGATAGTAATGACTTTGCATAAAAGCAACGGCACTACTTGTGTGCCAGGCGTTACACTCAGCCCTCTCCATCCCTTATCGTCACAGCCAACCTGGGAGGTAGAGACCGTTGTTATCCCCATTTTACAGGTGAAGAAACAGGGCTAAAGTCCACGACACAGCAAACGTTAGAGCCTTAGACTCCAGGCCTCTGGCATGAACTGTGGTGTCAAGCAGATTAGTGTTTCCTTCTAAGCGGGTAGTGGGAACAGCAGGACAACACCCACGCCCACCACACAGGGGAAACACTTCTGAGGAGCCACGGCCACTCCCAGTCAGGGTGAGAGTGGGATGGCAGAGGCAAGGGCTCTGGGCTGGGATTCCGAATCTGCCACTTACTCGCTGTGTAACCTCGGGCAAGCTCCTCGGTCTCCCGTGCCTCCATTTCCTCATTCCCCCAAGGGAATACTGACCTTTTCTACCTCATTGGGTTGTCGTGAGAACTGAGTTAGTGCGCACACAAAATGCTTATAGCAGTGCCTCACACACAGTAGGGACTCAAATGAAAATCAGGAATTCTATTAGTGCTATTTTGAGCAGCAAAAAGGCCTTAGAGGGGAGTTGGGGCAGGCCAGGGAGGATTGAGAAGGCCAAGGGGTAGGAGGCCTAGGGCAAGGCAGCAGGAGCTGCCAGCGGCTCGTGAACAGGTCTGTGACAATAAGGCACTGGTGCATGGAGGGATGAAATAGGGCCACACAAGGATCTGGAGGCCATTTCATGGCTACTGAAGCACCCCAGGGGCCAGTGATGGTCCCAAGTGGGTAAGGGCTGCCAGCAAGGAATGGCCACTCTGGCCGCTGCCACACGGGGGTACCCGAGTCAAACCTCCCGGAGCTTAGAAAGGGGCCCATGGTGTGGGGGGTAGAAGTGTGGGGGGCCAGGGGAAAATCAGACACTCTGATTTTGCTCCCAGACTCCCTTACCTGCCAGGGAGGGAGGAGAGGGTGCTGGGAGGCTGTCTGCAAAGCAGATAGTGGCCACAGGGCCTGGCTGCTAAGTGGGGCCCAGGAGTTCTTCCCTGGGATGTCAGCACTGGCTGGAGGAATGGATTTGGGCAGTCGCTTTCTGCCCAGGTAGGATCAGTTTCCTTTCTGGGACTGAGGTGACTATTTAGGGGACTCTGTCACCTGTTAGCAGGTATGGTTTAGGTTGGGCCTGTCCCCAGGACTCCTGCTCTCTGTGCCTGTGGAGGTAGGGCCAGCTCAGCAGCTTGTTCCTGGGCAAGCCCTGGCTGAAGAGAGGATGGGGAGGGAGGGACGTTGCCTGGTGCCACCACTACCCTCCCTGGCTGTCCTGCTGTGCCCTGGGGTCTGCAGAGTTTTGTGGGAGTGGGTAGCTTTGGGGGCAGCCTTCCTCCTTGTGCGTGAAGGGCAGCAGCCGAGAGTTCTCGGAACTTGGGCTGCAGTCAGGTGGGACAGATGGAGCACCAGGTCAGGCCAGACTTCTCGGCAGCACTCTGCCGTTCAGTGCTCCTTAACCTTTCACTGAGCAGATAGCCACTGAGCAGGTGCCGTGTGCCAGGCTGCAGGATGCCGTCGTGACCAAGACGACACCGTCTTTGCCTCGCAGAGTTTTGAAAGATCAAATGAAACTGGATGGGTAGTGAAAATGTAAAATAGAAGGTGCCTCACACAAAAGGTCACCGGTGCCCTGGGGAGCAGGGCTCCTCTCCTTACCCCACTTGAAGGCTGGAGCCCACAGATCTCAGGAAACTGCCAGGTGCGGGACCGCTTGGGCTCCAGCACCGGTGAGCCAGGCAGCAACGCCCAGTTCAGGCAGCAGAGGGCAGCAAGATGCCTGCCTGCCAGGAGAACTACCTTTCAAATGTGGCCTTGGTTGGGGAACCCAGTGCCCAGATCAGCTTTCTCTTGGGGGTGTGTGTGCAGGTGGCTCCTTCCACCCAGTCCCTTGGAAGCCTGGCTGACGGGTGCTTCTGGACCAGGGGGCTCGCCCATAACTTGTGGCCCTGGTGTGTGTGTGGGGGGGGGGGGGGGGGGCGGCTGCTCTGAGAAAAGGGACCCATGGCTATTTCTGTGTGTGTGAGAAGCGTGGGGCTGATTTGAGGAGAAAGTTTAAAACCATCTGCTGTGGCTGGAGAGCCCTGTTCCCTAGTCTGGCCCACTCTCCCCCTCAAATGTAATCTCAGAGCTTTGCTACCCTTTTTTCCACGAGGGCAGGAGAATGTAATTATGACATGTACCCTAGACTGAGGCTTCCACTACTAGCAAAGTGAGACCCCTGACCCTGGGGCAACCCAGGAGGACTTCCTGCCAAGAGGCTCCATTCCTGATTTACTAACTTGCCCCCCCCCCCCGACACATCCTCAAAAAACAGCTTGTAGAGGACTGGCTGGCTGCCAGGGAGCAGGACGCGCGTTTTGGGGACTTGGGAGAGACCAGGACCATAGGAGGCTGCTTCCTCTGGAGTCTGAGAGGACATGGTGGCAGTGGCTGGGTCCAGCCTTTCCAGCATTTGCAATAAAAGTGGGTGAAGGTGACAGCAAGTGCCTGGCTCTCCAGGTAGACGCTACGTGACTCCTGGCACGTTGAGAGTCTGTGTTTCCTGGGCGACCAGCTGAGCCAGGGACAAGGAGGACAGGAGTGTGACAGGAATGCAAGGGAGGGAGGGAGGCAGTGCTGTTGGCTGGCCGGGCCCTCACACGCCACTTCCGTTTTCCATCAGCACCCTGCAGCCTGCTTGGCACTGCCCCCTTACCCCAGTGGGGGCACTGCATTTCTCTAGCATCCCTGCCATCTTTCCCCTTGCTCTTGGTGGGGGTGGGGCCCCTTCATCTACTGGGGAGCAGGAGGTAGGGGGCCAAACTGTAGGTGGGCAGCCTTGTGCAAGGGAAGGTCAGGAGCCGGCCCCTGCCAGGGTGTGTCAAAGGGCTGGCAACTGTGAACTGAGAGCAGTCTAGGCTGGGGGACTCCAGGATTTCATTTCTCCAGGGCATTTGGCTCAGGCAGGCTGTAAGCTGCCCCCCTGGGTGGGCAGAGACAAGTGAGGCAGAGCCTGACCCTTTTCAGCTCAAGAAAGCTGTGGGACTGTGGGCTCCAAGGGCAGGGACTGTCCCCAGATGATGCTCTGGGTACTGTGTGTGACTGGATTGGGTGGGGGGGTGGTTAGGGAACGTACCTTCCTGGGGTCTGTGCTTCTGGCCAAAAGCTGAATACGGTGCACTGGGACACTTTGTTCTGTCACACCCTTGCTCTCATTACCCTCAGGCAACCTGTTTTCTGTAATGAGTGACTGGGAAAGCAGCAGGCTAGGGCCTCTCGAACTCTGAGGGCAGGTCTGGGAGGCAGAGAACCTCAGGTGCCCAGACAGGAAAGTTGTAGGAGCTAGGGGAACTACTACCCCCTTTTCTGGCCAGCCAGTGCCCCAGTCGGGGCTGGTAACCCAGGGGCCCTCTTCCTTCTCGACGCCGCTGGCCAGCACCGTGTGGGCTTGGGTGAGTGGAGTGAAGCCCACACTGTGGCTCCTACTTCACCTTCTCCTGAAGGGGCGGTGGCACCTGGCGCAGGCTGCTGCAGTGCTCAGCTGGGCTCTGAGCCGGTGGCCTCTCCTGAGCAGGCCTGTGCCAGCTGACCTACATGCACCCGGGGAAAGCTCTGGCTTTGACCTGGGGAAGGTGATGGCCCCCTGAGCGGGGTTGAGCCGCCGTTGGGCCCAGGGGCTCCCGGTGGCCAGGTCTCTCAGATGCAGGGTGGCCCCTGGTGGGTGCGGACTGAGCCGTGAGGCTGTTGGGTGTGGAGTGACCAGGGTGGGCCGTGGCTGGAGGAGGCCTGTGGGAAGCTGGGGTGGTGGGAGCCAAGCAGCCGGGCTGAGCTGGCAGCCGATGAAGGCCTCAGCGCAGCTCTCAGTGCATCACTGGCTGGTCCAACACCAAAACCTTCAAAGCATTTGCCTTTCTGGCAGGGCCCGGAGCAGAGCTGTGGCTGGGCCGGGGAGAGGCCTCAGCGCGCAGGGGAATAGAAGCTCCAGATCTGCATCCAGAGGCGATTTTCCCAGGCTCCTTCCTCCCACACAGGGGCTCCCTCCCTTGGTTCTGGAGCTGGATCAGGCCCTTCCCGCCAAGTCCTCATGGCTGCACAACTCAGCCCCGGGCTGGGCCGCTTCTGTCTGGGGAGCAAAAATCCAGGGCAGAACCCAGCACACACAAAGGCTCATCAGCTGCAGCCCAAGTCCCCTCCTGCCAAGCATGGCTCCCAGGCTCCCAGCTGCCAGGAAGGGCTATTGAGCTGGGAGGCCCGAAACAGCCCAACTTCTGTGCGTCCCCGGTCAGGTCTAATCCGTCCCGGAGCAGAGGCTTCTGGGGCTGCGGAAGAGAAAGCAAAGTGGCTAAGAGGACAGACTGCACCAGGACTGCAGGCCACTGGTGACTACCTCTCAAATAGGGTGAGGAAGCCTGGGAAAGCCTCCCCGAGCTGGGCCCCATCTCCCCGGCCTGCAGACTCCACTTCCTCCCCCACTCAACCTTTAACTAGACTTGCTGACAGGAACAAAATGGACTAGGGTGTGCTTCACCTCTTTTCATTTCCTTTGCCCTCCCTCTGGAAGTGGTTTTAATGAGCGGCAAAATGGCTAAAAGGCAATCAGGAGGAGGAAAGCGCCAGATAATTAAATTGTCTTCCCTTTTCCCAGCGGAACCTTAGCACCCAGGCCAGGCTGCCTAGGAACTGAGGGCCTTTGCACACAGGGTAGGGCTCTGGCTCCATGGCATCCAAGGTCTCCCCTCCTGCCCGCTTCTTTCCAGGGTCCTGGAGCATCCAGATGGAGAGGGGCAACGCACTGGTGGTGCTGCGCAGCCTGCTCTGGCCAGGCCTCACCTTCTTCCATGCTCCCCGCACCAAGAACTGTGGCTACATCTATGTGGGTACCGGTGAGAAGAACATAGACCTCCCCTTCATGCTCTAGGGGGGGCAGGGGTGTCAGCCTGGAGGGTTTATGTAGAGTCTGAACATTATTTTCATAAATTGCAGTGGATTTGCTCTGTCTGTTCTGTTTTGCTGCTTCTCCCCACCTCCACCTTCATCTGGTGGCCAGGCTCTGAGGAGAGGCCACTGCGCTGGGAGACCCAGCTCTGGAGCAAGTGGCAGAGGGCTGGAATGTGCCAACGAGGGAGGGGGGGGGGGAGAGAGAGAGAGAGAGAGAGAGAGAGGAGAGGAGAGAGAGATGGAGAGATGATGGTGGGTGGAAACTGCTGGGAGTGGGGGAGGGGAGGGGACAGCCAGGAGCCTTCCGAGGAAGGCAGCTCAACTTATTTCCTCGAAGCCCTGCAGGGTGAAGAGCTGAAGGCGGTCAACACAGGGCTAGGGAACCATCTTGGCCTATCACAAGGGATTAGTGACTCAACGTTTGGTAACTGGCTAGAAATGGGCTCAAGGCCCTTGCACTTCCCAGACAGTGAGCACACATAACCAGCGGTGGAGTCCATGAGCCTGGTTTATGATATTCTTTTTTGGGAGAACTGCCAGTTATAGGACCACAACTGCTGCTCAGGGACCCTGCCACCCTCCCAGTGCTGTCACCAGGCAGGGTGAGGGCACTGAAGTTGGTCCATTGCCTCCTGTGCCTGCCGTGCCCATCGGAGGAGCTGGGCCAGAGTATAGGAGCTCTGGTCACGTTCTCAGGAAGCTCTGCCCCGTCAGTGATACAGCACCAAAGGCTTTCTTGAGTAGGAGATGTTGTCTTTCAGGAGGGGTGACCCCACAGCCATGTGCACTTTGTTCCAGCGGCGGCCTTTATTATAGATGGGCTTGACGGAGCGGGGAGACCAGCGGGTCAGGTACCTGTGGAGGGAGGGTAGGGAGGTGGCTGTGAGGGCAGTGGCCCATGCTAGAGCTGGGAGAATGGGTACTGTCTCCTCAGGCCAGAGCCTTTCACCAGTTTCTCTTCTTGAGGAGCAGGGGCTTTTCCTGGGAGCAATGACTGAGTGTGCTGTAAACAGATGGGCTGGGCTCTTGCTGCCTCAAGTGTGTGTGGCCAGGGTCAGGCAGCCCAGGGCCACGCGCTCCCTTGATCTTTATGAGTTGTCAGTGTTTGTGTGTATACTTGCTGGGGGAGGAGGCGGGGGAAGAGGTTGCCCAGAGAGCAGATCATTCCTCTCTGGCCTCAGTCATGGGGAGAGGAGAGGCTGATGTAAGGCCTGGAGGAATCCTTCCCTCTTCCCCACTTGGCTCCCTCTGCCAACCCAGCCTTCCGGGAGCTCCCCTGGGCAGCCATACTGGTGTAGGACCCTTGCCCCTCACCCAACCCATGATGGGAGCCAAGGGTGAGGGCCTGTGGCACAGACCTAGCCCAGGAAGGTTCCTGTAAGCAGGAGGGGGGTGGGGAAAGATGGCTGCCGCCCACAGTCCTTTGGCCTCCTTTGGGGATGGCCAGGGCCCTGACAGTTCCCGGAAAAGTGGCTCATGCCGGCTAGGACTGGGGTTTACTCCATCCAGAATGAAACCTGGATCTTGTCCAGAGAGGCCCACCCTTCGTCCTGAAAGCTCAGCTATGGCAAAGCCAGGCTCCTCCCCTGCCTCCACTCGAGGCTGGGGCTCAACCCAGCCACCTCTAGAGACCCTCATATGAGAAACTTTTTCATTAAAAAAAATTAATCACCTTGGTTGAAAATTTTTGGATAAAACTGGAAAAAAAAAAAAAAAAAAGATTGCTGATTTATACATTTCAGCTGAACTCCCCCGGACCTTGGTTTCCTGCTCTTAGCCTCGTGCAAAGGGATCAGCTCTGAGAGGAAGTAAAAAGCTGTGGGAAGTGCTGGCCTACACTCCAAGTATGGGCAGGGAGGGAAGGGCTCTCCAGTATACTGTCAATGTCAGTGCCCCCATCAGGGAGACTTTTGTGTAGTAGGTGGGGCCCAGGGATGGCCTGTCTATGGCTGGTGGTGCTGGGACAGCAGAAGAGTAAAGGTAAAGGGAGGGGAACACCCGGGAGGTCCCCGAGCTGCCATCTCCCAGTTTTCAGAAGGGGTGAAGAGATGTAGTATGGGAACAGGCTCCCCAAAAGGAATGCTCATTGGGATCAAGGACCCCAGAATATCTTGAGGCTGACCAGGTTCTTCAGAGCTGCTACCCTAAGGCCGTTTTCCCCCTGCCCTGGAGAGACCAGCGGTAAGCCGGGCTTTGGCTAGCTCTGGGCCTGATGCCTGTGCCACATGGAACAGCCAGCTGGCAGGGGGGAGTGCCTAGGTGGCCTCCAGTTAGCTCTCTGGGGAACACTCCAGCTCTAGGAAGAACTGAGGCTCCTTTCTATCTCTCCTGAAGGGGCCAGGGAAGAGGGAAGTATAGCTCCCCAGGGCCCAGCAGAGCCTGGGCCAGTATATGACAGCTCAAGGACCTCTGGATGGAATCATAAAGTCCCTTGCAAGGGAATCAAACTCCCTCGTAGTCAGGACTTCCCCCCCACCCCCCCAGAGTGGCCTTTTGCAACTCAAGAGCCCCCACACATCATCAATCCCGTGTCACGTTAAAGGACACCGGATATATGGGAGGGAGCCTGGCCTTGCTTCAAAGGCCTGAGGGCAGGATGGATTGTGTCCTCAGGCCGGCTGCTGTCTCTTTACAAGTCAGAAGGGAGGGTAGGCTCAACCCCCAAATGGTCCAGGAAAGGCAGGAAGAGGTTAATATGATCTGCTACCCCAGGGCTGCGGGCAAATGACACAGCTAGCAACGTGGGAGGTACAGGTGGAGATGGGCATGGGGCCAGGGTGCTGGTGAGGTGTCAGTGAAGACCCAGCTCTGGCCCTGCACCCCCGGTCCGCTGCCTGGCCTCCCACCCTCTGTGTCTGCCATTTTGTTGGGGATCAGCCTTAGAGGTTCGCTGTGGGTGCGGTGTCTTGCTCTGCTTCAACCATCTTTGGTCCCCTACAGACAGCAGTTATAGTAGCAGCTGGACAGACTGCGGAGGGCAGGGGCTGCTGATGGGGGGGGGGGGGGGGGACAAGAAGGAAGACCAAAATCAACTTTATAAACCCAGATCTACTCTCAACAAGGGGGTATTACAGATCTAGGAAGACATGAGTATAGTAAAGGAGCTGTCTGGGAGTGTGAGACAGGAATGTGTTTCTATACCAGAAGGGGCCACCCTGCTTAGGCTGAAAGGCAGACTGACTGATTCCAGGATCTAGGGGCCTTCCTCTCCTCTACATAAGCTCAGGACCTCCCAGGCTGCCATGAACAGCCTTGCAGGTTAACTGCAGGACTCTAGGGAGCGCCATTTGCAAATCTGGTCTATGTGGATGCTAAAGCTCTGTAGTGTAGGACGTGCACAGTGGCCCTACCCCAAAGAGCCCTCCCATTTCTAAGGCCTCATTTTGCCCTTTAGTAACCCTAGTGCTGGGATACTGAAGTTTGTAGAAGTGCTCTGACATTCCCATAGCAACTCAGTATGATGTCATAAACAGGGGATTAGCACATTCTAATGCCCAACCAGCAGACCTTCTTACCCTCTTTGCCCCTATGCTAAGTGCCCAGCTGGGGAGGGAAGAGGAGAGAGGCTGAGGCCAGCAGGGGAAGCTCACAGAAGTGTGCACGGCATCAACCGCAGCGGCGGTGGGTGCTCATGCTGGGAGGGATGGAACGGACAGCCAAGCAGCCCTCTAGCTTTCAGAGCTGTGGGACGAGCTCCAGTAAATGGCTTCCCCAGTGGAATACAGTGAGAGCAGAGGGCCTGCCAAATGCTCCTGGTGCTGACACCCAGGTTTGCTTACCGATTGAGCTGGGGTTTGCTCTTCGGAACAAATCCTTCAGGAAGCTGAGGCCTGTGATTTGGGAACAGACCTGAGTGGAAGCAAGAGCACATGTGGGATGGTCTTGTAGCTCCCTTTGCAGCTCTCGGGTGCTAGAGGGAAAGCCCAGGGGGGCAGGAAGTTGGCACCAGGTGGCGGGTATAATGAAGACTCTGGATGTCCATTTCTCTTCCAGGAGGGGCTGGAACATGGGGTGGCCAGCGAGGGGTGGGATCGGGGGGATGGCACCTATAGCCCTCTGCCCCTCTTAGCCCCGAGAGGGCATTCTACCTGCCCGGTGTGCCATCTTCACACACTCCTCAATCTTGCGGTGCTCTTCCTGGCACAAGCCTGTGATCCTTCGAGGCAGCATGCCCCCGCAAGGCCGGATGAACTGACTGAGCAGCAGAACATCCTGGTGGAAAGGGAAAACTGCAGACACTCAGCTGGTAGCTGTTTGATATAGGGGACCAGGGTCTTGTGGCCTACAGGGGAGGCCGTCCCACCCCAGCACTCCAGGGGGTTGATGTCTCCCTCAGGAACCAACCTGATACCACACCTTCTATATAGAGCTTTGCACACTGTTCCACCTTTACCCTAACAAAAGTTAAATCCCAACTTGATAAGATTTTCCAACCCATAACCAACTCCAAAGGCTCTCAGCTCCTCCATAAGAATCTTTGATAGATTAGAAAACAAACTCTTCAAGAAGGGTTAATCTTGGGGCACCTGGGTGGCTCAATTTGTTGAGCATTGGACTCTGGATTCAGCTCAGGTCATGATCTTACGGTTTGTGAGACTGAGCCCCATGTTGGGTTCTGTGCTGAGCGTGGAGCCTGCTTAAGATTTTCTCTCTCCCTCTGCCCTCCCCTGCTTGCTCTTAAAAAAAAAAAAAGTGCATTAATCTTTCGAGCACCAGCAGCATCTCTTTTGGTAACGAAACGTCTATTATTCTCCTTGGGTGAGATAGGGGGCACGTCACAGATTTACACACAAGAGGCAAAGTGGGAAAATGGGTACCCTATCTACCCCAAAGCCTACAAGCCATGGGACCAGAATACACACAGACCACCCCTCCAACCTATGCTCTTCCCTTGGAAGTGCGAGGCAGCATATGAGCCGAGTGGGAGGGGACGAGGGTTGTGAAGTTGAATGCCACATCTTCTTAAGCCCCCTGTGAGCAGATGTGAATGGATCCTCAGGCTTCCTTTGGACTGTGAGACCGCTTTGGACAAGTGAAGGAAACAAGGACAAACAGAGCCAAAATCAAGACCAGAGTTGAGTTCCCCTTCCAACTTTCATAGGGTGGCTGAGGGGGTTAAATAAAAGGCGATTACTTCCCGATGGAGATGGCAGCCCCGCCCACCTGAGGGGCCTGGCATGCCAGTCTCAGCAGTCATGTTCCACAAACGGACTTGCTGCCCTGGCAGGCGCCTCGCTGTATAACCGCAGATTTGTTTTAATCACTGGACAGCTCCTCAGGGACCCGAGCCCCCAATTCCCACCCCTGTAATCTTTAGAATCTGGTGAAAAGAACTTGGATTAGATTATCCAGGACTAATAAACTGGGCCCACAGCCCCAGCCCCCCCACTGCAGGCTGCCAAGCAAGCCGACAGCTTTGTGCAGCTCAGGCTAACATTGTCCTGAGTGGAAAGGGGTAAAAGGAAAACAACTTTAGCCTTTACCTCGGAGGGGATTGGATTTCTTCTGCTGGATAAACACAGCCAAATCCATTTCCTGGAAACGGCTGGTAGAAAGAGTGCCCCATGGTGGTTAGGCAGGTGTGGGCTTCACTTCCCCATTTTCAGCTGGGATTCTAAGTATGGACACAACCCCACTAACTTCATGTCACAAGAAGCTGTCAACACTGCTCCGTGACCTGCAGGCTTCCGATTACTTCAGGCAGTTATGAGCAGAAGGGCCCGGGGCAGAGTGAAAGGAGCCCCCCTCCCTGCTGGGTGGCCCAGAGCCAAGGCTCCCGGCCCAGGAGATTAGTCGGGTCATTCTGTTCAGATCCCATGGGCATGTGGCCTCTCCTGCTCTTACCACCTGACCGGGATCTCTGCCCTTAGTCATCCCATTCCACAGAGGGGCACAGGGACAACTTGCAGGTCAAATTGGCCCAGAGCCTGAATCACCTGAAAGCTAAAAATAGGGTGCTTAATGTCACCAATAGAACTCTGAAGGACAAGTATGGATTTTTCTAGGGCTGCGTCCCTTCCCCCAAGACCTCCCTGTTTCTAGAGAGGATGTCGAACAGCAGTCAGGATAGTAGGCTCTGCCTGGGTTTTGTATCCCTAGAGTTTATATCCTGGCTCTGATACTAGCTGGGTGAACTGAGGCAAATTCACCAACTTTTCCATGCCTCGAATTTCCTCATCTAGAAAACAAGGGTGAAAAAAATACCTATTTCACAGGGATATTGTGAAAGCTAAGTGAATTAAGACATGTAAATGCTTACAACAGTGCCTGACATGGAGCCTGCACTCAGTGCGGGTTACATCTTGTTGTTATTCACCATTATCACCTTTCCGTGGAGACAACAGCTCTAGAAGAGCTGGAGCGAACAGGAGCCTTTATAGCTTCGTATGGAAAGAGACAGTAATGTGTCCCCAGAGCATAGTGAGGACTCTCCAAATATACCCTCCTAAGAAAAGGCAAAAAGTCAAATCTAGATTCTGATTTCATCCCCTTGGGAACACGCCCTGCAAGAATGGGTTACAGGGCCCTGGTGGTCTGAACTGCATGCAACCAGACCATGATCTAAGTTAGTGACTCTCAACCCTGGCTACACATTAGGATCACCCTGGGAGCTTTAAAAAATCATGATGGCTAGGCTCCACCCCAGACCAATGGAATCAGTGTCTGGGGCGGGGCTGTTTTTTTTTTTTTTTAAGCTCCCTGGCACAGCCAGGGTTGAGAGCCATTGAACAAAATGCTCCTGTCTTTGGTGGCTCCATGAGATGCAGTGGCTGGCGGGTGGGGTTGGGGTTGGGGAGTGGGGATGCTGCTTAAGTGAACCAGGGACCATGACCTCCATGACATGCAGAACCGAGTGTCTGAGTAGACTCACCTCATAGCCATACTTGTGTTTCAGGTTCCACCGGCAGATGGGGCACTGGCCAGTGGGGTTAGGGGGGTTTGGACTTTCCTTGGGAGTCCCTGTCATCCGGCCTTCAATCTAGGAGGCAGAGAAAGAGAGCCAGTGAGGAGAAGGCCACGTGGGGCTTCAGATCCTTGAGCAACCCCCAAAATGGTGAGATGCTGGGGAAAGTTCATCTCTGGGGACATGTGGGAGTGGCTGATAGGTCTCTCCACCCGAACTGTGCTGGTGGTTCTGCAGCTTTTGTATACTGGGCCTTAGGGGTGGCCAGAGACACACGGTGGCGTGTAAGAGTAGTGGCAATTAGACTTAATGTTGATGGCAAGAGGGAGGGGTTTGCTTTATCAGCTGAACACTATCTTCCCTTCCTCAAACAAAACAAAACAAAGCAAAAGAAAACACCAGAACATCATGTTTCGTGCTTTGGGAAAAAGTAATAAATGCATATGCTAAGAAGTTTCAAACTGTGCAGGGATACACAGTTAAAAGGAAGTCTCCCTCCCATCCCACATATCCTTCTCAGAGGAAAGTGCCATTTCCAGCTTCATCTTACAGAGGTAAGTCTATGCCAGTGGTTCTCCACCAGGCAGGATTTTGCCCCCCAGGGGATGTGGGACAATGTCTGAGACATTTTATATTGCCACAGCTGGGGGATGGGGTGCTACTGGCATCTAGCTGGGAAGCTGCTAACTGTGCTACAAGGCACAGAACAGCCCCCACAACAGATTTAGCCAGCCCCAAATGCCAACAGCACTGAGGCTGAGAAAGCCTGATCTATCCCTCTACAAGCAGGTATCGTGTACCCTCCTGCTTTTTCTCTCTTTTTAAAACACACGTGGGAAGATACACTCCCCCGCCTTCCTCCTTGCTTTCATCATTTTGGATGCCACCTTTCAAATCCTGCTGAGGCCACGTGTGCAATGACCTCCGCCATTGCTGCTGTATCCTGTGACACAGCCTTGGAATTAATAAGCCAACGATCTGGGAGGCAGCTCTGATTACAAGAGGGGGAGTTTAGAAAACCTTGCTGATTGAGGCCATGGATTATGAGAGCGAGGCTGGGCTCTGGGAGGAAAGCAATACTGTCTCCTGGGGGAGAACTGGCAAAAGGGAAAGGGGGTTGGATGCAATGCAAGGCTGTGCGGGCACTGCTACCTAACTTTCTACCAAGGCTATCACAGCCATGCCAGAAATGGAGAAGTGCATTGGGGAAAACGTGGAGACGCATGGTAGGTCTTGGGAGGAAGTTAAGGCGGACCTGACGGGGGAGAGAGCTAACATTTATTGACTCCCCACTGTATGCCTGGCTCTGTGCTAATAATGGTTCACATGTATCACCCCATTTTACCCCTATGACCTAGTGAGGGAAGCATCATAATATTATTTTATAGATGAAGACAGTGAGACCCAGAAAGTGAGCAGTACCCAAAGTTAGCCAGGGGTCTCACAGTGCCACAATGTCTCCACGTTTATTTTGCAAATAGCAAATTCACGCTCCATATGGAAAAACACTCCATATTCAAAGGTCAGATATATTTTTCTCCACCAGCATGGAGTTTCTAGGGTGAATGCTTGTTTTGGCTTTGAGTAAGGGAACCAAAAGAGGTGCCCAGAGGGATGGGAGCCCCCTAAAAAGAACTGTTTTGAGGTTAACCAGTGAAAAGCTGGAGGAAGTATTCTGGGGAAGACCCAAAGAGGGAACCCAAAGAGGGCTTGTCCTGGGGATAAGACTGCCTTGAGGAGGATCAAGCGTGGCTGGCTGCCAGAAGGGTTAAATCCTTGGTTGACATGGAAGTTAGAGGCTTCTGGGAGCTCTGTGGAGTAGTTGAGGGTTTCTTGGAAGCATGGCAGGCCATGTGAAAACAACGTTGTCTTTTAGGGATTATAGGATAATCTAGGCCCCATGACTCCCCGAGGAAGGGAGGTGAGATGGGCCTACTGAGGGAAAGGGGGGAGTAGGTGGATGAAGAATCATTCTAACTACTTAACCAACAGACAAGCCAGCGCACTAGCTAGAGAGCCCAGGGCCCAGACAGTGTCACCTTTTAACTGTGTCACTTAAGAAGTAGCTTGGTCATTCTAGGCAGGAAAGAAAGGGACTGAGATCCAGGCTCCCCACCATGGGTCAGCTTATTTGGGCTTTCCAGTCTCACCACTGCCTTAGTTTCCCCTTTAGAAAACTGATTAATCACCCACCAAAGAACGTATCAACAAAGACCTCTGAGACCTTGTCATACAAAATGCCACTTTAATCAAATAACAGAGGCCTCAGTCCAGGCACAGTGACTGTTTCTGATTCAACCACTACAGTGCACAGCTTGAAAAATGGTAGACTGTGGGATTTATGATGACAGAGGGAGCTGCTCCTGAAGCCAGGAGTCCAGTTTGGGCCTCCGTCCATCTGTCCCTCCCAGGCAGCTACAAGCATAAAAGACGCTGTAGTGGCCAGCTCAATGATACTTACTATAGTTGTCTTCCCTTCTTGGATCTCCACCACTACAGAGATAAAGGGGAAAAATTAGGTCAGCCATTTAATAAGGAACAGGGAGTTTCAAATAATAGCTCAAATTCTACACATGCAGAAAAACGGAGCTTTCAGTCTGCACTCTCCCACTATCCCCACCTGGAAGAGAAAAGGGTACAGGGTTCACCTCCAAGTGCCAAGGCTCTATGCCCTTGAGGCTAGGTGGGGACAAGCCTAGATCCCCAAGTAATATCATCTCTCTGGGATTAAGGTCTCCACATTGTTTTTGCTGTTCTGAGCCAAAATTCATCTTGGTTCTAAACCAGGGGAATTGGCAAGATCCTACCCTACCATGCCTAGCGATGTGACCTCAGAGGTGAGGTGGGGGTGGGGACAGTAGCATCTAAAAGGTCTTCAAAAGTACCTACTGCATGTGTCCTTTCGTGACAAGAATCAGACAAACATGGCTTCTGACCCTGACGTTTCAGACACAGGACTGAACTAATGCTGTGCCAGCGGCCCCACAGCAGACAAGCAGATGGCACTCCCAGAACTTCAGCCTGGGAAGCCGGGTTACAGCTGTATGAGGCAGCAGTGTGACTTAACTCCTCTGTCCTTCTCCACTCCTCTCCTGCAGGGTTGCACCTTTGCTGCATGTACACTGGAGAGGGTGGTGGGGGAGAGGGCCCTGCAGACGCTGGTCCAGGCTGAGTTTTCAGGAGAGCACTGCAATTCCAGACAGAGCTCTCCACCTGTTAAGGTCTGAGGCAGTCAGAAGAAAACTTGAGGGCAAGACAGTAAGTCACACACACATCCATCAGGCTGTATGTATTTACTCCTGGTATACTCAACCAGGATGCAGAATGACAACTTCAACAATATTCAAAGAAGAACCAAGCCCATGGTGCATGTTCGGCAAACATGATCAAACAAAGTTCTTGGAGGGGCGCCTGGGTGGCTCAGTCGGCTAAGCCTCTGACTTCTTCGGCTCAGGTCATGATCTCGTGGTTCAGGAGTTCAAGCCCCGCATCGGGCTCTGTGCTGACAGGTCGGAGCCTGGAGCCTGCTTTGGATTCTGTGTCTCCCTCTCTCTGCCCCTTCCCTGCTCACACTGTCTCTCTCTCAAAAATAAACATTAAAAAAAAAAGTTCTTGGAGATTCTTCCTTGTTCTCCCAGTTTCTTTAGAAAGAGAGAAACCATTGCCATTAGCATAGGAACTGGTACACAGCACATGCTCAATAAATGCTAGCTAGCATCAAGACCACGAAGTACTTGTCATGGTTCCCTTCTGGCTGCTAATTACTGTCACTGAAAACTTCGGTCCACTTAGCTAGACTGCAAATTGCCTCCCTAAATACTAAAACTGGATTTTAACCGCAGCTTGGCTACCATAATGAGTTTTACTCAGCTTCAGCCAAGGCGAGGAGTAGTGCAGATTAGAGAGAGCCTAAGGTTGTTCTTCATGTTAAGAATCTAGTGAAGGGTCGCTTGGGTGGCTCAGTCGGTTAAGTGTCCGACTTCGGCTCAGGTCATGATCTTGCGGTTGGCAGGTTTGAGCCCGACACCAGGCTCTGTGCTGACAGCTCAGATCCTGGAGCCTGCTTCAGGTTCTGTGTCTCCCTCTCTCTCTCCCCCTCCCCCACTCCTGCTCTGTGTCTCTCAAAAATAAATAAACATTAAAAAAAAATCTAGTGAAAATTATGGATCTTTTCCTGGAAACACGCTGATGAGCATACAATCAGACGTGGACTTCAGGAGGCTCAGACCCCTGAAGCTGTGTACCCAAATGGTAATGCTGTTTTCATTCAGTGGTGGCAGTACGTGAATTTATTCTCTTTATGCCTGTCCGTATTTTCTAAAGTTTCTAAAAGAAACACGTACTGCTTTTGCAATAAATAACAAACAAGAAAAAGAGAGAAAGAGAATGTCTAAGAAAAAAATGAGGCAATTCTAACTCAACTGGAGGCCCAGGGCAGCATCTGTGATCACTGAGTTCTGTGACCAACACCTAATTGGACACAGACTGTCTGGAATTGTCCCCCATTTATTTTTTGGGCAAGACCATTCAGAAAGACTCATTACTCCAAAACGACCAACCTGAGAGCCCCTCAATGTTCCCACTCCGGATACACAAAGGAGTAATGATGGCCAGAAAGGCCCTGAGGCTTCCTCCAGAACACTGTAGTTACTAATCCATTCAAAGACAAACTAGTTTTCTCCCTGTAAAAGAAACTGCGTCACCCCACACACGGATCTACTTGTTCAGAACAGAGACCAGCCTAAGCGGGATGTGGGTGAGACTCAGACTGATGCTCAGTCAGGAGGCCAGCACAGCTGCAGGGAGACGGTCACTGGAACGTGTCAATGTATAAACGCGGGGGGAGCAGAAAAAGGACTCAGCCCCAGCTCAGCAGGGCTTCCAGGCACCCCGGAAACTTTGCAAAAACCAACTTGGGAGAGGGGCAGAGAGCAACCAAATCTAAGCAGCAACAGGTGAGGGGCAAGTTTTTAATAATCCCGGTAGGAAACAAAAGGAGAGACACATTCTGGTACACTCAAGCCAGCAGGAGAACGATGTCTTGAAACATGAAGCGGATAAACATGTGGTTCCCCTCTCTGTGGAGGCACTTGGGTCCTAACCATGAGGTAAACAAATCTAACAGAACACACATCACTCCCGGCAAAGAACCAAACCCTGAAGTCATCTCATTGGCCCCTGGAAGAGAGATCAAAAGCCTGTGGCCAGCTCCCCACACAGCAACCCTGAGCCAGTGAATCATCTTACTATAATCCAGTGGGTAAAACAATAGGCAGATGCTTATCTTATGCAGACAACTTGTCAAACCAGAAGGAATGACCCGAGAACTCTTGCAGGATTGAGAGTGATCAGGGCTGTGTCTCAGTGCAGGGGCAGGAGGCCTGGCTGGAGCCTGAAGAGGCCCCTAGCAGATTTTAAGCCTCCGAAAACAGGAGATAGGAATCAAAATAGTATTGATTTTCAGTGTGCATACAAAAACAAGTCAAAACCAAACAAACCCTGAGATCCATTTTGTCCCTGACCTCCTCTCCGTTCAAGATGGGGATGGCCATGAAAAGCTGGACTAAGAGGTTCAGGTACTAACGGAAAACTTGTTTAGAAAAAGATGGAATCACCCTTGTGCTCTGAGGTGTGGCTATTATCAAGTAAACTAAGGAAAGACATGAAGCAGTTTTCTAAACTGGAATTAGGGGTCGAATCTTCTAAGATAGGCACTTCTCATACACATCAAATCATCCGTCCCATGTGAGTGAGACAACACAAGTTGCTGAGCACCTGTGGAGGGTACAGCCCTGCTCTACCTACTGTGGAGAATTAGAACAGAACAGGAAGACAGTCTTTGGCCTAGAGGAGAAAAAGGAATGAAACCAAGTATGGGAACTTCACTACAATAAAAGTCCATGCCTTGTAAAGAGGTCCTTTGAGTACTTCAATAAATACTCGCCTAGGATGGAATCCAAGATAACTGAATTATAACAGTCGAGAGCAAACAGCGCTGTGGTGAGATTGCAGTGAATGCAGAAAGACCTTGATGGCCACATAAACACAGACACAGTGAACTGCGGCAGTATAAAGACTCAACTATTTAGTGAAGTTGGAAGGAGGACCCATGAATGATGTGGAGGGCGCTGCCACAGCAAGTGCCCAGAGACCAAGTCCTTCTTGGACAGGATCCATGGAAACCAAGTCCCAAGCACAGTATTACAGAACGGAGTCACTGATGGCTAACAGGCGGCACTTACAAGTCTTAGGGCAGGGCCAGGGAGTCGAGTGGGGGTTTGGGATGTGTGGCAGCACTTCTGGCTATTGACTACTTTTCTCAAACTCCTTCCCCACTCCCTTTTGTTCATCTTTAGTTCTGTTAACAAAGTTTTCTTTTTTTTATTTATAGATTTTTTTTTTAAACGTTTTATTTATTTTTGAGACAGAGAGAAACAGAGCATGAATGAGGCAGGGGCAGAGAGAGAGGGAGACACAGAATCGGAAGCAGGCTCCAGGCTCTGAGCCATCAGCCCAGAGCCTGACGCGGGGCTCGAACCCACAGACCACGAGATCGTGACTTGAGCCGAAGTCGGACACTTAACCGACTGAGCCATCCAGGCGCCCGTTACCAAAGTTTTCTGATTCCCTAATCACCTAGCCTGTTCTTTTCCCTTGGACCTCCGATGGGAATGTCCCTGTGTATTACACTTTACTATGCTTTTTCCACTAGCAGGCTACTCTGGACTATGTCCCTTCAAGTCTGGAAAGCCCCCAACTCACACACTCGTCTCTTAAAGCTTTTAGCTATAGAGATGTCCACTTGACATGCACATCCTTGTCTGAATTGCTAAGTCCTCCAGAAAACCCCTTAGCTAACTGGAAAAGATGAAGAAAATTCCCTCAGCCTTTACTCATTTCAACATACTCTGCACTGGTTTCTGATAGATGATTATTATTCATTCAGATAGTCACCTCTGTTTATTTTTGTTTTAAATACATTTCCTTCCCACGGGGCGCCTGGGTGGCTCAGTCAGTTGAGTGCCCAACTCTTGGTTTCAGCTCAGGTCATGGTATCACGGTTTGTGGGGTTCAAGCCCTGCATTGGGCTCCATGCTGACAGTGCGGAGCCTGCTTGGGATTCTCTCTCACCCTCTCTCTCTCTGCCTCTCCCCCACTCACTCTTTCTCTCAAAAATAAATAAACTTAAAATAAAAAAAAATTTAAATACATTTCCTTCCCAAGAGTGATAAGGCAGGAATGAGATCTAACACAATCTTTCCCATAAAAAGTACTAATGGTCCTCGGCAAGTTAAGTGATGAGAGTTTTCACTGGGGGAGAACCACAGGGAAGCCCTTCTGTCGAGTAGCCCAGTGATATTAATGGTGGAGAGGGAAGAGTGCTGGCTCTACTTCGAGGCCATCACTTACTAGCTGTGTGATCTTGGACAGCTACTGAACTCCTCTGGGCCAGATTTTCTCATTGTAAAAATGTTAGTAATATCCACCTGTAAGAACTGTTGAGAAGGGGGTGCCTGGGTGGCTCAGTCGGTTAAGTGTCCGACTTCGGCTCAGGTCATGATCTCATGGCTTGTGATTTTGAGCCCTGTGTCAGGCTCTGTGCTGACGGTCAGAGCCTGGAGCTTGCTTTGGATTCTGTGTCTCCGTCTCTCTCTGCTTCTTCCTTCTTGCACTCTGTCTCTGTCTCTCTCAAGAATAAACATTAAAAAAAAAAATTGAGAAGACTGAATAAATGTATGTGGAAAACCTAGCACAGTGCTTGCAGCAGGGCGCATACTAAACCACAATTTCCATTTTTATCTTCCTTCACTTTTGCTTTTTCCAGGATCTTTTTTGCTTTTTTTGTGTCCCTCTGATCAACCTTAAACCAGCAGCACAACTAACATTTCAGCCCAGGCTGTCCTTTGCTGGGGATGCCATCCTGTGCACTGGATGTTTCGCAGCATCCCTGGCCTCTACCCACCAAATGCCAGGACTACCAGTTGTGACAACCAAAAGTGTTTCTAGACATTGCCAAATGTTCCCTGGGGGACAAAACTGCCCCCGGTTGAGAACCACTGCTTTAGCCTGAGAGTCTCTACAGGCAAGTGTTGGGTGTTCATGAACTCTGCCTATAATTAGGGAGTACTGTCTGATACTCTAAAAAGTAGGATGAGTATTTTCAGCAAAACACCAGCTTCCTCCCCACAACTTTAAATAGTGTATCAAGACAAAGTGGTTTCATTTAAAGGCTTTGAAGACAGGTGGTTCTCAAGCAGAATAAAGAATATGGTAATGCCTTTATGTAAGGTCACATGATTCAATGATTTAGCTTTTAGGTCTGACGGCAAGTAACACCAAAGAGTTACCAACCCAGATATTTATGGAGAGAAAGAGTTCAAAGACCAATCTGATTATACAGTCCATCACTTCACAAAATCTCCAGCTGAAAAAATTTGAATCTCAAATACTCTTTTGTAAACAAACAAACAAACCCTGATCAGGAATCAGGAAACCCTGATTCCTCTCGTGCATTCTCTGGAAACATGGCAAAAAACTGTTTTCAACTTTCAATTTCACAATGGATATGTAAACAGCAGGTGTTGGAGCCTGATGCTTGGTAGACACCCTCAAAAATCTTATGGGTATATGCTTATTGTGCAGCATGGGTAGAGATGAAACATCTTACCAAGTCCTTCTGTCATCAGCATGATCTCTTTGGTACCTTTCTTTCTTTATTTTTTTTTAATTTTAATTTTTTTTTTTAACGTTTATTTATTTTTGAGACAGAGAGAGACAGAGCATGAACGGGGGAGGGTCAGAGAGAGAGGGAGACACAGAATCTGAGACAGGCTCCAGGCTCTGAGCTGTCAGCATGGAGCCCAACGTGGGGCTCGAACTCACGGACCGCGAGATCGTGACCTGAGCCGAAGTCGGACGCTTAACCGACTGAGCCACCCAGGCATCCCGGTACCTTTCTTTATTAATGGATTAGTTTATCTAATGTTAACCAGGCAGTATCTGAATTATGTTGTTCTTTCTAGTAAATGTTCCATTTTCCCTTCACAGCTAAGTTCTTCTAACATACCTCTGTTTCTTCATGAGATCTCTCTTTGATTTCCCCAAACTGGGACCCCCCTCACCTCCCCTGAATCTGCGAGCTGGAGGCCAAGCCCAGCTAGCTGGGGCCAGGCCTACCAGGAGCCCGGTCTGCCACTGCTGTCTGAAAGCTAAAAAGAGACCCTTTCTGAGACAAATCCAATGGACGCTTCATTTGGTTCTTCTTTTTGGACTTTTCTGTTCCCTCTGACAATAAGGATTACCCTTTCCCTCTGGATACCTTTCAGCTTTGAAGGATACGTCGGCCAATACTATGCCAGAATCTTAAAAAAACAAAAACAAAAACCAGTATCACTTCTTTTGCACACCACTCATCCTTTCCTGCTTCCAGCAATGCACAAAGGAAGGCTATGGCCCAAAAGACCTTTTCACTCTCTGCCAGTCCATCCTTTTTTTACAAAGCCTGTTCAAGACACATTCCCCTCAGTAAAACTTCCAATTGGGTTTCTGTTTCTAGTAACCAAATCTCCCTATATTTAGTCATGTAAAAACTTGCATTTGTCGGAGCATATACATATCATCTCATTAGAACCTAACTTCTCAGGAAAGGGGCTGTATCTTTTCTTTTTCCAGAATCCCTTGACAATTTGAAGTCCAGTACTTGGCCTTCTGTAAGCTCTCAGTTCAATGCTGGAAGCAGGCTGCCTTTCCAGACTTAACGATTATAGAAAAGGAGAACCACCATCTAGCATGTGCCTGCTTCAGCTGTTCGGTGGCTTTTCCACCTTAGCTTCCACTTCTCTGGGAGACTAGCGGCCAGGGCGGAAAAAGCCGCCATCAGAACACAGCATTTTCGGATGAGAAACTGGGGAGGGTAGCCACATGTCCTTCGCTTATGGTTCAGGGATTTTTTTTTTTTTTTTAAACGAGGGAGGCAGCAGCTGGGAGAATACGGAAATCAAAACTAACACGCAGACGTTTACCGAAAACTTTTCTGAACCCCGGGACAGGTTTCTTCCTGCCCTGCTAACTAAGCAGGCCTTTCTTTCCGTCCTCCCCCCCGTCCTCCCCTACTAGTGAGAACACTTGCGAGCAGTGGGAAGTCAAGATAATAGCCTCAGGGTCTGGAAAGTGCTTCCAAGCACCCCCAGAGCGCCTGCATCTCCCGCGTTTCAGAACCGCGCTAAGGAAAGGGAGGGAGGGGCGTATGGAGGCTGAGGGAAGCAACCTCCCCCGCTCTTTCCCAAACGTTGGAAGGTAGCCGGGACCCAGGACTCACCTTCCCTGAAACCGCGAGCTGGAGGCCGAGCCCAGCAGGTCGCGACTGGAGCAGCCAGGAGCCCTCGGAGCAGCCGTCCACAAGGATACACCAGCACATTGAGAGCCGCCATCTTGAAAATTAACGGTGACCGCTAGTGCACTTCCGCTTCCGGAACGGCGCGCGCGCGCAGCCGCAATGGCGAGCAGGAAGTGTGCGGCTGTGGGAGTCTCGCCCCGGTAGCCTTGAATTTCTAGCTTCCTCGCCTCTCCGGCTTGGGGCTAAGCCTGGAGCCCTGTGTGAAGTCTGAGTCATTCCGAGGGTCCTGGGCAGGTGTTCTAGTTCTCATATGCCAGTCCTCGAAGTCTCAAGGTCTCTTTCGTTCCCTGACAGGTTTTCTTTGAAAATCACATACACTACACCTATTTCCTTAAAGCTTTTAAAATTCATATGCGGATTTTTTGCTTCTTGTGGGTGGGGGTAGGCCTGTACAATGGTTAGGACTCCGGTTCTGGAACATCAGGTATCAGGTAGATCTGGCATAGAATTAATTCCTCCCTTCTCCATCAATCTCTCCTCCAACCCCAATACACACTTGCCTTTCATTCTCCTATATTTAACACTTCCCTTTGGCCTCAGAGCCTTCGTATAGCTATTTCTTCTGCCTGCTCTTTGGCCACCTGGTAAAACTCCTGCTTATTTCTCCTGCTCAAAATTCACTTCCACATTAGAGTCTTCCTTAACAGGGGTTACTGGCTCTCAGCACTAGATAACTCCATTTTAGTACTTGGCACAGTCGCGGTTTTACATCTATTTGTATAATATTGTTTCTCCACCAAACTGTAAGCTCCACGAAGGCAGGGATATTGTGTTGTTGTTGTTGTTGTTGTTGTTTTGACTTCTATCTCCAGCAATTAGCACAGTGCTGACACATAATAAATGCAACGTATAGTTGTTGAATAATGAATGAGTAGAATTTATTTTAGAGGGTTACGAAGATTAGATAAGACCTAAGTGCTCAATAAACAGAAGCTAATTATAAGGCAGTTACTGAGATGGCCCACGTGCTAGGTACTTTACATAAGTTTGATGCACTTGCATAATGAGCAAGCTTGCAGTACTTAAACCACAACGGCCCAGTTTTCTCTCTTTTGGATTTGCAGGATAAATAATATGCTCCCCTAGAGCTACATAAGAAACACACACAGCTCAATTCTTCCACTTGGTGGCTAGGATATTCCTCTCCCACTCTTCATAATTAACCTGAAAGGGGGATTTTATAGTTTTCCTACTCTGACTCATAAATGGGAGAACCAAGCTCATTAAATGGCAGAGCATGTTTCCTGACAAAGGGGAGGGAAGGAATCCATCTTCCAGTTGGGACTGTCACCCCTGGTGGACTAGGGAGATGCAGAACAGCTGCTCCATGGGGAGCTTGAGTGATACCACCATGGACAAGGAGAACAGTAGAAATGTGGCATTGGGTTACCATAAAACATTGCATTCGGCAAAGGCAGATCCTGGAGAGAAAGGTCCGTAAGAGTGAGTGAGACACATGGATTAGGAGTGGAGGAGAAGGTTTTGGTGGGGTGTATGTCAAAATGTCCTGGCCAGGATCAGGAAAGCCTTGGCCTCTCCCTATAACTTCCACATTTCTTCTGTATGTTGACCTTGAGCCCTTCCTGCTTGTACTGTTTCCCATTTCTTTTCTTTTTTTCTTTAAATTGTTATTTATTTTTGAGAGAGAGAGAGAGAGAGACAGAATACAAGTGGGGGAGGAACAGAGAGAGAGAGAGGGAGACACAGAATCTGAAGCAGGCTCCAGGCTCTGAGCTGTCAGCACAGAGCCCAACGCAGGGCTCGAACTCATGGACTGAGAGATCATGACCTGAGCTGATGTTAGACACTTAACCGACTGAGCCACCCAGGCACCCCTGTTTCCCATTTCTTTACAAGTCTCCAGCTTCTGGGGATCCAGTCACAACCAGGGCAGTAAGACAGCCCTGTCTTTGGGGCACAGTGAGCTAAAGTATTTGAGTGCCAACCCTCTCCTCATTATCTTATCCTGACTTCTTATAATCAAATTTTATTTTAAAAAACAACTTGTGGGACACCTGGATGGCTCAGTTGGTTAAGCATCTGAATTTGACTTGGAACATGATCTCATGGTTCATGAGTTCAAGCCCTGCATCAGGCTCTGTGCTGACGGTGAAAGCCTGCTTAGGATTCTCTCCCTCCCCCCTCCCCCCCTCACACTCTCTGTCTCTATCAAAATAAATATTTAAAAAACAAATTGTATTTTATATAATGCTGAGTAATGTGATTATTATAGAAAAAATAAAACAGTAAGGTAAAAAGGAAATACATATCACTCATAATCCAGAGATAAACATTATGTACATTTAGCAAAATGAAATAATACTTTTTTTTGTAATATATATATTTTTCTGAATCCATTTGTTATTAGTTGCTACATGAAAAAAAATTCTTTGAGACCCTATTTTGCTCAGGAGACTAGCTTAAAAAATTTTTTTAATTAAACAATAACCTGTATGAGAAAGTACACAAATTATCAGTGTGCAGCTTGATGAATTTTCAAAAAGGGAATACACTACCCACACCAACAAGTAGAACATTGACAGCAGTTCATGGGGCACCTGGGTGGCTCAGTCAGTTCAGCGTCTGACTCTCGGTTTATGCGCAGGTCATGATCTCACAGTTTCATGAGTTTGAGCCCCACACAGGGCTCTGCACTGATGGCACGGAGCCTGCTTAGGATTTTCTCTCTCTCCCTCTCTCTCTGTCTCTCCTCGGCTCACGCGTGCTCTCTCTCTCAAAATAAATAAATTAAAAAAAAAAAAAAAACATTAATAGCAGTTCAGAAGACCCCTTGGTGTCCCCTTCTAGACACTATCCCCCCTTCAAGGGTAATCATTACCCTAACTTTTGGCATCATAAACTACTTTTTCCTGCATTTGAACTTGGTATGAACAGAATCTTACATAACATGTACACTTTTGGGTCTGCTTTCATCTACTCACGAACAGCATATTAGTGAGATTCATCCCGAGTGTTATGTATACTTGTCATCTGTTCATTCTCATTGCTATATAATGTTCTACTGTGGTTATACTGTACTTTATTCATCCTTTCTTTTGTTAATAGAATTTGGATACTTTCCAGTCGGGACTACTGCAAAATGTGCTGTGATGAACATTCTTCTGTATGATTTTTGGTGAACACAAGAACAAACTTCTCTCAGGAATAGATCTAGCAGTGGAACCGTTGGGTCATAGGGTGTGTATATACTTAGATACTAGATAGTGGATACTACCAAACACTTTATTCTGGTACCACTTGTGTATAAGAGTTCTAGTTGCTCCACTTTCTTATCAATATTTGATATTTTTTTGTACTTTTCACCTTGGCCATTCTGGTGAGTATGCCATAGGATTTCACTGGGCATTTAATTTACATTTCCCTTATGCCTAATGAAGACGAGTCACTTTTCATATGTTTGTAAGCCATTTAGATAGTTTCTTTTGTAAAATGTCTGTTCAAGTCTTTGGCCCATTTTGCATTAGGTTGCCTGTCTTTTTCTTCTTGGTTTGTACAAGTTCTTTGTATATTCTGGATGCTTGTTTTTTGTTGGCTATAAGTACTGCAAATGTCATCTTCCTTTCTGAGTTGCCTTCTGTAGTATATTTTTCTGATAAGCAATATTAAATTTTTTTTAATACAGGGGTGCCTAGGTGGCTCAGTCAGTTGAGCGTCCGACTTCGGCTCAGGTCATGATCTTGCGGTCCGTGAGTTCGAGCCCCGCGTCAGGCTCTGTGCTGACAGCTTGGAGCCTGCTTTGGATTCTGTGTCTCCCTCTCTCTCTGTCCCTCCCCTGCTCATGCTCTGTCTCTCTCTCTCTGTCAAAAATAAATAAACATTAAAAAATTTTTTTAATACAGTGTAATTTATCAGTTTTTTCTTTTGTAGTTGGCATTTTTGGTATTTTAAGTAGGTTCCATGCCCAACGTGGGGGTTTAAACTCATGACTCTGAGATCAAGAGTTGCACCCTCTACCAACTGAGCCAGCGAGGCCCCCTGCCCCTTCTTCTTTTTTTAAAAAAATGTGTTCACGTTTATTTATTTTTGAGAGAGATAGAGAGAGAGTGCGAGCAGGGGAGGGGCAGAGAGAGAGGGAGACACAGAATCCGAAGCAGGCTCCAGGCTCAGAGCTGTCAGCACAGAGCCCAGTGCAGGGCTTGAACTCATGAACTATGAGATCATGACCTGAGCCAAAGTCGGACGCTTAACCGACAGAGCCACCCAGGTGTCCTCCCCCTTTTTTTTTCTACCCCTCCTTATTTAAAAATTTGTCCTCTTCAGGGGCGCCTGGGTGGCGCAGTCGGTTAAGCGTCCGACTTCAGCCAGGTCACGATCTCGCGGTCCGTGAGTTCGAGCCCCGCGTCAGGCTCTGGGCTGATGGCTCGGAGCCTGGAGCCTGTTTCTGATTCTGTGTCTCCCTCTCTCTCTGCCCCTCCCCTGTTCATGCTCTGTCTCTCTCTGTCCCAAAAATAAATAAACGTTGAAAAAAAAATTAAAAAAAAAAATAAATAAATAAAAATTTGTCCTCTTCAAAATCATGAAGATGTTCTTTTATGTTTTCTTCTAAAAACTTTATTGTTTTACCTTTTACATTGGATCAACACTCACCTGGAATTTTATTATATGATCTGAGATTGGGATTAAGATTCATTTTTTTTTTCTCATAGCAATATTTAACTGACTGGGCATCATTTATTAAAAGCATCATATATTCCTCCATTGCATTTTATCTGGTGTAGATCTGTTCCTGGAATTTCTCTTTGATCTCTTTTTCTATCCCTTAGCATTATATTAATTAGTTAATTAATTAATTAAAATGTTATTTTTTTTTAGTTTTTAATGTATTCATTTTGAGAGAAAGAAGGAGAACATACATGCACACATGCAGGGGAGGGGCAGAGAGAGAGAGAGAGACAGAGAATCCCAAGATCCCAAGCAGGCTCCGTGCTGTCAGCAGAGAGCCCCACACAGGGCTGTCAGTGGGGAACCCCAATGGAAGGCTCAATCTCAAGAACCTTGAGATCATGACTGAGCTGAAATCAAGAGTCAGACACTTAACCGACTGAGCCACCCAGGCGCCCCTTAAGATTTTATTTTTAAGTAATCTCTGCACTCAATGTGGGGCTCTAACTTACAACCCTGAGATCAAGAGTCACATGCTCCACCAACTGAGCCACCCAGGTGCCCCATCTTTAACATTATTTTAAATAGCTGTATACTATTTCATTGTCTGGAAGTGTCATAACTTACTCAACCAATCCCCAATTGCTAGACATTTAAGTTGCGTTTAATTTAAACGTATTTTCTAAGACTGATCTCCCTACTTCAAAAATAGCATCTTCTATTTCATCGGTGAGTCTTACATATCCCTCAGTATGTTGTGGATTTTTTTTTTTTTTTAAGTAAAACTGTGCTGTGGAATAAGAGGGAGTGAGGACCCTTCTCTGGGGGCTGTAGAATGGTAGCTACTATGCAAAGGAAGGGTCTTTTCAAGAGCCAGAGTTTCTGGGCTGTTGGCAGAGTCATTCTCCTGCATGGGGTTAACTGTTTCCAGCTGTGGTTGCAATCCTGGAACTCGAAGTGCAGCAGTGACCTCGTATGCACATACATGAGAGAAGGAAGACTGATGAACCTCTCCTTATCCTGACAAAATTTCCTATCCACCCCCTCTTTTTTTAAATGTTTATTTATTTTTGAGAAGGGGGAGGGGCAGAGAGAGAAGGAGACACAGAACCTGAAGCAGGCTCCAGGCTCTGAACTGTCAGCACAGAGCCCGACGTGGGCTCCAATGCACAGACCGTGAGATCATGATCTGAGCCAAAGTCAGACGCTTAAGGGACTGAGCCAGCCAGGGGCCCCTCCACCCCTTCTTCTGAGGAGCCCAGCCCCCTCAATTCTACCCCATTTGCCAGGGATATCTTCCTTCTTTTGTCCATTACTTGTTCTGGAACCTATATCTAAAATCTGGAGATAACTCAAGTCCCGAGAAAACTGTCCTAACGAAGATGTTTGGGGAAACATTCACGAGGGATGAGCCCAGAAACGCTCATTTTGCCAAGAGAAACTTAAACTCGCGGCAGAAATGATCTGGTTTGAAGACTTGCTGCCAGGCACCAGGCCAACCAGCTGAGGCCAGAGCAAAGCCAAAAGCTGGGAAGCCACGGGTGGGTCAGCCTGTCTATGGCTTCGGGGCTGAGGAAGTTCTGGTCCCAGCTGTGGATGAAGATGCTCTTTCAGCCTTCCTCCCACCTCGCCCAGGAAGAGTGGATCAGAGCCAAGAGCCACACAGATGTTCCCTGTGAATGACAATGACAGAGGCAGAGAAAAGGCATGGGAAGGTGGAGAGAGCTGAGCTGATAGAGACCAAGGTGGGAGGAGGCTGCAAGAGAAGTCAGAAGAAAGGCCTGACAGAGTGAATGACTGTCCTGTTTGCTTTCTCTTAATTAACGTGGTTTCCTTACAAACCCCTGCTGATTCCCAGCTGGTTGACTCAACCATAACAACACATGGCCTGGCCTGCGCAGGCCAGGAGCTGAGGCTGTGAGCCTCCCAAGAAAGGTTTGGTTTCATTTGTAGTCACTGCCCCTCCTCCCCAACTGGCTTTGTGCAGATGAGGGAAAGGGACGGCACCTCAATGGAGAGCATGAGAGGTTGGGGGGACAGCCAGGGGCTGCTTGCTTTGGGCTCCCTTGGCTGCTGACCCGTGTTTCCCATGACCTTTAAAAAAGGGCAGTTTCTTGCTTGTCTGGGCTGCTGCCTCCACAGGTAGAAAAGGGGTGGGCGAGGAGACCTTGGACAGAAAACCCCTTGGCTTGGTGGGAGCCTCTCCACAGGTGTCCCCTGTTTGACTCAATGGGCCCAGGAACTATTAGGCTATGTGTAGAGTCCTGGGTAATTCAGTGTTGCCTAGCCATTTTTCAGAGTTGTTTCTCTTCCTCACTGGGACTCTCAGGCTGTCCAAGTTAGTCACCGGATCCCCTCGTTTATTTCATTGATTCCTCTGGCCGGCAAGTATCAATTGAGGAGCTACTATGTGCCTTTTGTAAACAAATGATTACATGCACCAGGGGATACTCTCCAGAGGTGAAAGCTCTTGTCTGACAAAGAACTATTTTGTTTCTAGATGATTGCCCTGGGATCTATTTGCTTTTTCTCCCCCTCCCCCACTTTTTAAAAAGCATGTTTTTTTTCTTGAAAATAAAGTATGTTCAGAAAAAGCACACAAGAGGTACCTGGCTGGCTCAGTTGGAAGAGCACGCGACTCTTGATCTGGGGTCGTGAGTTCGAGTCCCACATTGGGTGTAGAGATTACTTAAATAAATAAATAAACTTAAAAGAAAAAAAGCTTGGGCGCCTGGGTAGCTCAGTCGCTTAAGCGTCCAACTTTGGCTCAGGTCATGATCTTGTGGTTTGGAGAGTTCAAGCCCCGCTTCGGGCTCTCTGCTGTCGGCACGGAGCCTGTTTGGCATCCTTTGTCTCCCTCTCCTTCTGCGCATCCCCCCCGCATTCTCTCAAAAAGAAATAAACATTTTTAAAAAGCTTAAAAAACAGCAAAAGCAAAAGCACATAAAACGTAAATGTCCCATATAACAGATTCATCATAAGGCAAAATCGATTCATTTCTAGGCTGGACCACAAGCAGTCCTGGCTGTGGCTGGACATTTCTGCAGAGGGCCGGATGCCCCTTTTGAAAGGGTCTTCGTGTCCCTGTCACACTGAGGAACTCATCAGATTTCTTTTTCTTGGTGCCTGAATTCAATTCTTGCGTAAGGAGATTTTTACCTTTCAGAGCACTTTGGAATTGTTGGCACATTGTTTCTACTAGGTACAAAACGGCACCCTACGGGCGCCTGGGTGGCTCAGTCGGTTAAGCGTCCGACTTCGGCTCAGGTCATGATCTCGCGGTCCGTGAGTTCGAGCCCCGCGTCGGGCTCTGGGCTGATGGCTCAGAGCCTGGAGCCTGTTTCCGATTCTGTGTCTCCCTCTCTCTCTGCCCCTCCCCCGTTCATGCTCTGTCTCTCTCTGTCCCAAAAATAAATAAAACGTTGAAAAAAAAAATTTTAAAGAAGTCCTGGGATATACTAAAGTCTGAGAACTATAAGGCCAACTCTGCAGCTTGACACACGGGGCCCTCCTTCTGCAGTGTGACCCTGCCACCTTCCCCACTTCCTCCCCCTTCTCCCACATGGATCCTCAAAGCCCACCCTGTGCCCATTTTTCTCCCCCCCCCCCCCCCCGAACTCAACCATGTTCCTCTTCAGGGGCGCCTCCCCTGCTTTCAAGGCCCAGCCCACTTCTCCCCTCCTTTGTCAGGACTTCCTGCATTTGATCTTTCTGTCTGTGTGTTCTCCCTTGCCTACCGGCCACTCTAGTGCTGGGCCGCTCCTACCTCTGGCTACTTGATTACACGCTATTCCACACGAACCAGGACTCTCTGGGTTGTACGTGACGGTCATCAAGCCTGCAGGAGGACACGTGCTACCTCTTATAACCGACCCAGGATGGGCACGGTTCCGTGGGGCCTTGGGGCAACTGGAGCCAGAAACTCAGAAACACCAGGCCCATCGCCTCCTTCTCTGGTCTCTGTTTCTCTCTGCTTTGTGGCTTTATTCACTCATTCTTTCTCCATAAGGCTGCCAGAGGTTCCTAGCCTTGACATAGGGGTGGAGATATTAAGATTGGCAGGCCCCGGGGGAACTGTATGGAAAAACTGCAGGAAAGGCAAAAGAGGGGACATTTCCCCAGAGAAGGAGAAGTACTGTTTAACCGACTGGCTCAGTCGGTTAAAGCGTCTGACTTTGGCTCAGGTTATGACCTTGCAGTTCGTGAATGCAAGCCCCACATTGGGCTCGCTGCTGTCAGCACAGAGCCCGCCTCAGATCCTCTGTCCCCCCCACCAAAATAAAACAAAAATGAGAAAAAAAGGAAAAATGCTGGACAGAAAAATTAACCAATGATCACCCACTTGTCACGCTAACTGTGCTAGTTAGGAGTCGGGTCAGCCATGCACGACAGGAAACCCCAAAGAACAGTGACTTAAATAAGATGCAAAGGAGGCTCTGGGGAGAGAGGCTCCCTCTAGCTTGCTGCTCTGCCATAGTTCTAGAAGACTGCCTGAACACCAGCCACTCTGCCCATATAGTCTAGGGAGAGGACGGGAGAAATACACGAAGGATGGCCTGACCCGCCATCCTTTAAGACGCCTTCTGGAAGTTGTACACATTGCAGCTTCTAGCCCTCATATTGCCAGAACTTAGACATATAACTATACCTGGCAGTAAGGGCTTCTGAGAAATGCCTTAACTCTGGGCAGCCATACGCACGGCTAAAAAACAGAGGTGCTGTCACGCACTGAGGAAGAAGGATGGAATGGGCGTTGGACAATTAGCAGCCTGTGCCATGACCATAATCCATGACGTGCTTTGAGGGTGCATTTCCAGCTGACGGGGAACAAATTGCTACGCAAGGCGACTTGCTCCATTTTTGGGACAGTTCAAATCTGCCCTGCTCTGACTTCTACCTGCTGGTCCTTGCTCTGCCCTCTAACTCTTTTCCACACTATGGCCTTTAAATTTTTAGAAGACAGCACTGGCACCCAAGGGAGTTTTGCTCCAATTATCCTTATCTTCTGTTTTTCTCTCGTAAGTTCCAGACCTCAGTACCCTGGTGTGCAGCTGAGGCTGGTCAGTATTTTTCTTTCTTTCTCTTTCTTTCTTTCTTTCTTTCTTTCTTTCTTTCTTTCTTTCTTCTTTCTTTCTTCTTTTTAAGTTTATTTATTTTGAGAGAGTGAGCGAGCGAGCGAGCGAGCAAGCGGGAGAGGGGCAGAGAGAGAGAGAGGGACAGAGATCCAAAGTGGGCTCTGTGCTGACAGCAGAGCCCGATGCAGGGCTTGAACTCATAAATCGGGAGATCATGACCTGAGCTGAACTTGGACGCTTAACCAACTGAGCCACCCAGGTGCCTCCCCTGGCCCTTTTTTTTTTTTTTTTTTCCTTTTTTTAAAAAAGTGGTCAGCGGCGCCTGGGTGGCTCAGTCGGTTGAGCGGCCGACTTCGGCTCAGGTCATGATCTCGCGGTCTGTGGGTTCGAGCCCCGCGTCGGGCTCTGTGCTGACAGCTCAGAGCCTGGAGCCTGTTTCAGATTCTGTGTCTCCCTCTCTCTGACCCTCTCCTTAAGCTGGGCCCCGTGTCCCAGATGTCATGTGACCTGTAGAGGATGTAATTGGTCTTTTGGTAAAGCCCCATCTCAACACGCTACATCCGTCAACATGCCAATCCATCAAGATTGACAGAGAAGGTGCTATCTCGTGTCTGATGGGCTTGTTGCTGGCTGGCTGTCCTCACACTTACCCTCTTGTGGTCATCATGGTGCCGTGACGCTCACACTCTGCACCCTGCTCCTCTGGCAGGCTGACCCCACAGTTGGTCTTTATGAGAGTCTATGCCAGTTGCCTGTCTTGCTCTTGTGGAGCCTTCCCTTAATGCCTTCATTGTCAGCTGGTAGATTTGCTTTTCCTTCTGACGTCTGCCAGGTCAGGAGCCATCTTCCATGTCCCCCCTGGAGCTGCTTATTTTTTGTCTTCCTTTGGGTAAGCTTCTTTCCTCCCTAAGTAAGGCATGGGGCCTCTCGGAGCAATGGAAAACACCCTGGCTTCAGAGTATGTTGCAGACTTGGTTCCTTAGAAGTGGCCTCTGAGACGGAGGTTAGCGTGCAATGTTTGTTTGTTTACCAAAGAAAATATTTTTATTTGTCTAACAAAGACTCTAAGAAATGATGACATAATCAAATGAACAGAACTGGTGTCAAGACAGATAGGTTTGGAAAGCTACAGATGATCCATCACTTTGTTTCATCCAACCTTCTCTCAATTGGAGAGCATGGCATGTTTTTTTAATTTTTTTATTTTTAGGGAGTGCTCTTAGGACCGATGTCTGCCCTAAAGGGAGGGAAGGAAGGAGGATTGGACATAGGGAGGGGTCAAGCTGCAGTGGGGTCTCGGTGAAATGTCCCAGTCTCCCACAGGGAGCCCTGAAGCCGAGATGATCCTTCAGGATTGTCTCAAGTAGGGACAAGATGGCCAGGTCTTCCTGTCCTGATGATGATCAGCCATCAGTGTGGGTCCCTCTTCAGCCACATAGGAATTGGCAGCTCAGGGGTTTCTGCCTACAGCACTCTAAGCAGCTGGAAAAATAGGTCCTTTGTTCCTAAAATGGGGTCCGAACAATGCATCACGGCATCTACCACAGAGTGGAAGACCTGGGGGCTCTGCTGGGTGAGCCTGGGCCAGTCCTTTCACCTTACAGAGCCTCAGATTCTCTTCCCATAAAGAATGATGTCGGGGGAGTCAGCAGGTGGGATGGGCTGAGTGTGGGCCATGATCCAGCTGTGGTAGGAGCTCTGCTAAACGAACTGCTCTGAGTCTGCAGGTGACTCCCACACCCTCCCATGATCTCCAGCTTTATCTGGTTTACTGTGGGAGTTATCAGAGGGCCCGGAGGTCACTAGGGTCCCAGGCCAGGGGTGGGCATCTAGGTGAGGGGGGGGGGCAGCCTGAGGGACCGGCCGGCAAGGGCCCCTGGGAGCTCTACTGTTTGGAATGGTTTTCCTCAGAGTCCTAGACAGGCCTGGTGGGGGACAAAAGTCACAGAGTGGTTGTCAAGGACTGAATATTTGTGCCCCCCCCCCATTTCATATGTTGGAGCATTCACCCTCAATGTGATGGTATTAGAAGGCGAGGCCTTTGGGAGCTGATTCGGTTTCCATGAGTCATGAAGGTGGATCCCCAATGGTGAGATTAGCACCCTTATAAGAAGAAGAGGCACCAGGGCTTTCTGTCTCTGCCTTGTGGGGACCTGGCGAGAATGGGGCCATCCACAAGCCAAGAAGCATACCCTCACCAAGAGCCGAATCTGTTGGCACCTTGACCTTGGGCTTCCCAGCCTTCAGAACTGTGAGAAATGAATGTCTGTGTGTGAAGCCGTAAGGCAGCAGGCGGGGCTGACGAGGGCAGTGGTGGTAGGAGGCGAGGAAGGGCGCAGCTGGAGAATACCTGGGAGGCACTGTTGAGGAGTAGAGTCAGGAGACCTGGGTCTGGGTGACGGGCCTGCCCCTGACTGGCCATGTGACCAGGGGTGTGTCCCTGGACTGCTCTGGACTCCTGTGACCTCCCCTGAAGAGTGAGGTCGGGTAGGAAGTCTCTGATCTCATCTCTCACTTTGTGGCTTGATCACTCTAGAGCTAAAGTCCTTCCTTTGCTCTTCGGCTGCTGGGGTTAGGATGGGCTGAAGGGAGAGGCTGGGACCAGGGGAGTAAGCTTCCTTCTCTTTTCCTTCATGCTGGCCCTGCTGTTCCGGCAGAGGCCTTTTCGGGCACCCCAGGAGACAGGTTTTGGAAGGGGGTGAGTGGGGGTGGGGGGAGATGGGGGAGGTGGGGAGACTCCCTCAACATCGTCCTTCCTGGCTCGTGGCAACTTCTGGGTGACCTTTGGATCTGATAGTTTCAGGGTGAATTTATTTTATTTATTTATTAAATTAAAAAAAAATTTTTTTTTAACGTTTATTTATTTTTGAGACAGAGAGAGACAGAGCATGAACGGGGGAGGGTCAGAGAGAGAGGGAGACACAGAATCTGAAACAGGCTCCGGGCTCTGAGCAGTCAGCACAGAGCCCGACGCGGGGCTCGAACTCACGGACAGCGAGATCGTGACCTGAGCCGAAGTCGGACGCTTAAACAACTGAGCCACCCAGGCGCCCCTATTAAATTTTTTTTAATGTTTATTTGCTTTTGAGAGAGAGAGAGAGAGAGTCAGAGCACGAGTGGGGGAGGCAGAGAGAGAGAGGGAGACACAGAATCCCAGTGACCAGAAGGCAGTGAGCAGAGGGAGAGGGGAGTGCTTTGTCTCCTTTCCCCTTTCTAGCCCATCTGACCTCTCAGTGGGACATCTGTTCTTCTACCCCCTGAGAATCTGCCTGCAGGCCTGAGTGGAGGCAAGGAGATAGGTGGGGTGCTCCCTACAAGGGGCATCGAGCTTGTGGCTTCCAGGGGAGCTTGGTCCTGGCATCTCTGTGGGGTCCAGGGCACAGGCCATTCTATGACCCCAGCTGCCCCTGTCCCTGAAGGCCTGTGCATGTCATCTGCCTCAGGCTTCCAGGCTCCCAGGGTCTCCGGGTGAGGGAGTCACCCCCTGTCTTACACGGGTCCTGGAAGGCAAGAAGTGGCAGGCAGAGAGGGTGGTCCCCTTTCTGGAATGACCTCTCAGCTCCAGAGAGGACAAATGACTTGCCTATGGTGACACAGCAAATTAGAGACAGAGTCCTGGTCAACCAACTGACCTGCCCATCTAGAAAGAGAGAGATTCGGTATTTGTTCTCCTTGGTTGGGAGGTGGGGGAGGCTGGAAAATTTCTGTTTGGCTGGTCCTGTAGTCCTGGGGGACAGGATATTCCTGTGGTCCTACCCAGGGTCACTTGCTGAGACTAAGGAGTGTCTGCTCTGCCCACCCCCCACCCTGAGTCAGCCCCAGAGCTGGGGGTGGGGGTGGGGGTGGGGTAGGGAGCAGAGCTCAGGAAGGAGGGAGGGAGAGGCCAGGATGGGGGAAGGCAGAAAGGGAGGGAAAGGGCTTGGGGACAGAGGGAGCCAGAGAATGAGCAAACAAACAATGTCCTAGAAAACAACTTGTCTCCCCTTTCCAGGCTTCCTGCCTGCCTGCCTTTCCCACTGGAGACAGTAATTTAGAATAACGAGTCATAATTTGATTACATTCTCTTCCAGCCTCTCAGGGTAAACAAGGATCTCCACAGAAGGAAGGAACAGCATGGCCCAGGCTTCTGTCATACTCCCCTGGGTCTGGACAGGGGTTTCCCCCTCCTGTAGCTGTCCCTCTTTTCCCGGGTGCACTGGAAACGCGTTTGGGCAGCTTCAACCCCCACTTTTTCCCGAGGCCTTTCATTCTTCTATCTCCTGCCCCTTCCTCCCCTCTTCTTCTCTGCCCTCCCCGAGAATGTCCTTGCCCAGAAGCCTGCGTGCCGTGTAAATATTTAAACCCATGTATTAGTTCCTGTTTATTAGTGGTGTAAATCCTGGGTTCGTTCATTGCGCATCTGTCCTGCTCCATCTATCTCAGAAGGGGAGGCCCGAAGGCAGGGCTATGTGTCTGCTCTTCCCTGGGAACAGCCTCACTCGCACTCAGACCAGTAGTCAGCTGTATCGCCGATTCTGGCTTCGATTTTCTTTCTTCGCCATGTTTTGTTTCACGGCGGTAAAGCACGCATAATAGAAACTTCAACGTCGGACCCATTTTGAAGCGTGAAGCCCAGCTGTGCCCCACACATTCCTCGTGTTGTGCAAGCATCGCCACCGTCCATCTCCAGAGATCTTCTCGTCTTGTAAAACTGAAACTCTGTCCCCATAAATACGAATTCCCCGTTTGACTCTCGTCCCCACCCCTGGTAACCGCATTCTACTCTCTGCCTCTCTGATTTGACTACTCCAAGTAGCTCGTATAAGTGGAATCACACAGTAATATTTGTCTTTTTTTGTGACCGGCTTATTTCACTTAGCATAATGTCCTCAGTGCTCATCCGTGGTGCCGTGGAAGTTAGGATTTCCTTCCTTTTTAGGGCTGAATGATATTCTGGGGTATATATATATACCACCTTTTGCTCATCCGCTCATCTGTCATGGACGTTTGGGTTGCTTCCATGTTTTAGCTAATGTGACGAAAGCTGCTGTGAACACCGGTGTGCACATCAGCTTTTATTTTTTTATAATCAAAGCCTACCTTTTATTGGTGCTTACTCTATGCTCAGGAGTGTGTAGGCTTAATCACTTCATTATCACAAGTACCTGCCAGGTGGCAACTGTTCTGTTTTACAGATGAAGAAATTGAGGTCCTGAGAAGCCAGATTGCCCAAGGCAAGGCAAGGGGGAGCAAGGACCAGCACCTGCCCATGCTCTAGACCCAACCTCTTACAGTGGACTTGAAGGAGTCGTCTCAGGGTCTATTACCTGCCCTGCAGCCCCAGAAAGAGCAGACTGTTTCCTTGACCCTCTGCCCAGTGAGAGCATCCATCCTCCTGTCTGCATGGTTCCATCGTGGTTCCATCAGGCAGGGGTTCTTGCTCCTGGCTGCACATTAGAATCACCTGCAGAGCTTTAAATTTGTTTTAAGTTAATTCTGTGGTTTTTAAAGAGCACTGATTTCTTTTTTTAATGTTGTTTAATGTTTTATATATATTAGAGAGAGAGAGAGAGAGATGAGATGAGACAGAGAGACAGAGCATGAGTGAGGGAGGGTCAGAGAGAGAGACACAGAATCAGTAGACAGGCTCCAGGCTCTGAGCTAGCTTTCAGCATAGAGTCTGAGGCGGGGCTCGAAATCACGAACTGTGAGATCATGACCTGAGCCGAAGTCGGACGCTTAACCAACTGAGCCACCCAGGTGCCCCTCACGTGCAGAGCTTTAAAAGCAGAAGATGCCCCAGCTTCTCCCCAGAGTTCAGTTCAGCAGTTAAACTGAACTCCCTTGGGGCTGGAACCCAGGCGCCTGCATTTAAAAAATTTCCTCAGGTGCTTCTCTGTGTTGTCAGGGTTGAGAATCGCAGGGTTAGGAGAGGAAGGGGACAGAAGGTCTTTATTTTCCCCTGCAAATCCCCCCCTCCCCGAGGGTCATGAATGCCCCAAGTCCAGTGGCCCAGAACCCCGGAATGCCTCCTCCTCTGTTTCCAGAGGTTCTATTTCGTGGGTGTGTGCCCCGCAGCCTAGACACAGGGGGCTGTGGGGCCCTGGATGGACCTGCCAAGCCCAGCCAAACCTTGGAATGAAAACAGTTGTTGACAGCCTTCAGGCTGCCGGCATTTTGGTCACCTCCGCAAACGGGGGGTGAAGGTAGTGAGGTGGAGGGCAGGGGTCAGGATGTCATTAAGAGGGTGGGGAGTGGAGAGTAGTAGGGCCCCACAGGGTGGGGTCAGCGAAGTCATCATCCATTCCCACCCCCAGCTTTTGCCTGTGGTCATAGCCCATCTCTCTTTGGTGTCCCTGCCCCAAGTCTCACCTGTTCCCGCCCCTCCTCCCCTATCCTCCAGTCTCCCTGATGGCCCGTTAAATCCAGGTTGGTGTCAAGGCTTGGAGAATTTCCAAGCTGGGCTCTGCCCTAAGGTAACCAGCCTCGGGACTGCTTGAAGGAGAGCACATTGGGGTGAGGGGGCTCTGTCAGCCTCTCCTGGATTCCTTCCTCTGAGCTAGACTTGAGCCAAACACTCCACGGTCAGGTCCAGGTGGGAGTTGCCGCAGGTCGGCTCAGTTCCCAGGGCAACATGCAGGGTCCGGGCGGGGGCATGGCAGAAGGAGGCCTGCCCTGGGCACTGGAAGACAGTTTAGTCACTGCCATGCTGTGTTACCTTGGGCGATTCTCTTCCCTGGGTCTCAGCAGCCCATCTGCATTATAAAGGCGTTGGCTCAGATCACAGGTTCTCAAACTCAGCCGCACATTGGAATCCTTTGGAGAGCTTTAAAAACTACTCTTGTTTTCATCCTCAGAGATGCCGATTTAATTGGTAGAGGCTGTGGCCTGAGCATCAGGGGCGGGGAGGGGGTGTGGGGGGGCATTTAGAGGATCCTCAGGTGATTCGAATTTACAGTCAAGTTGGAGAAGCAGTGTTCTCGAGAACTGCTTCCTGACCGCAGTCACGTCATGGCACCCCTAGAATGAGACTGTATTTGGACAGCCCTGTCAACAGAGGTGACAACAGAGGGGGCCCCAGCTGCCCCTGAGAACCGTGGGGCTTAAGTGTTTCTGTACCAGCAAGACACCCTTATGTCCTTCCGGCTGTTTATTGCCTCACTGGTCCTCCAGCTGAGGCATACGTGATGGTCCTGCTGAAGTCCCAGGTGGTTTACAAAGTTACAGGTTGAACAGGGGACATCTTCTTGGAGCATCAATTTCTTGGAAGATTTTAGGAGAAAAATCATGCTTCACATCTTAAGTAACCTAAGGTAGTTTTGAAAATCTGATAAGAGATACGGCTATATCCCGGAGTAGAATGCAAAGCTCACATATATTTGAAGGTAAAAAAAGATCAGATGTCACAGTGTGACCATCGTGTCAGGACGCATGGGCCCACGCATGGACAGTGGGTCATACTTCCTGACAGTTTGAGCAAAACACTGGAGAAGCCCTGAGTCAGGCTACGCATCAGCACATGGATCAGAGGCAAGGAGAAGCATTAACTCCTGTCAGTTCAGGAAGGCTTCTTGGAGGAGGCAGCATTTCAGGGAGGTTCTCGGGCACAGGGAGGGAAGAAAGGAACCGGTTGGGAGAAGGGCATGGGCGGGGGCTCTCTCGAGCCTGCGGCAGGAATACAAACTCGGACAATGTCTTTCTTGCCCTTGGCTTATGAAGTCAATAAATTCAGATTGCTGAATAATTGAGGCCGACTTGGCCCACAGCCCGCCTGCCTGGAGCAGCTGGCGCAAGATTGCGGCACTGAAGCCCTGTCTCCCGTGCGCCCCCTTCAGCAGCCAGCCACTCATGACCGTTGCAGAGGTAGCTACCGATCACCCAGGCAGGAGAGCAGCCCAGTTGCCCCAGTGTCCTGCCATTTCCCCCCCTGCCTACTTGAGAGAGGCCCCCTGAATTACAGGGTCAGGAGCAGACTGGGGGAGTGAGAAACTGAGTCACCCCTGTTTCCTCTAGGAAGTCTAACAAACTGTCTCACTCCCTGACTCTCCCTGGTGACCTCCAAGAGCCTGGGCACGGCCCCAAGAGACGGTCGGAGGGGCACTCTTTCCAGTGGTGAGGGTGCCACAGGGCCCAAGCCCTGGGTCCTCTGTCTAGTAGCCTAGATAGCAGACAGGGTCGTGAACCCTGGAGACCACCAGCCTCTCAGTAGAGCGGTTACTCTTTTTCATTGGTAACTGGACCAATAATGCCCTGGGGTACTGAGCAGTCTCGTCGGCCTGAGAACTGACTCTCGCTGCTGTTCATGACACCCCAGGGAGGTAGCACAGCAGAGTTGTGGACTGTGTGGCCCGTTCGGAAATTCACTATGTATCCACCAGTGTGTTCTAAGGGCTTAGACAGTGCCTGGCACATAGTAGATGCTTAGTAAGTATTTACTGACTAAACCAAAGGAGCCAGACTCTGGGTTTAAATCCCCACGGGAGACAGTGCGGGCCCTTTCTGTGCTTTACTTGCTTTTTTCTGCAACATGGGGACGGTAATTGAACCTACTTCATAGGATTAATATGTATAAAGTCTTGAGACGGTGCCTAGCACATGCTGAGCACTCAGTAAGTGTTTGCTGCCGTCTTAAACCTCTAACCTTCTTTTCCAGCCCCACCTCCCCCATGAAAGGCTCACTCTTGCTCTCCTCTGAGCCCCTGCTGGGGTTACAGCTGCTGGTGGAGACCAGCTGGATCCAGCATTGTGCACTTCTGGGGCCCAAGACAGTGCCCGGGCCAGCCACGTATGGGGCCATCTTCCTTTCCTTTAACACGCTTGTGGATGAAAACATGGCTCACACACATGTGGACAGAGTCCTGCGTGGTGTGAAGGGCAGGAGGGGCCTGTAGACCGTGAGGCTGACTCATAAGGCCCAGAGTTCTCCCCCTTCGCATCCTTGTTTGCCCTGCCAGAATGGTCTTTCTAAGCCAGAAAGAAGGCCATGTCACCCCCTTGCTTACCGCCCCTCCACAGTTCACTGTTTCTTGCAGCATAAGCCCAGGACCCTGTAGGGCCTGTGTGGCTCCCAGCCTTCTGTTTCCCTCCCCTCTCCATCTTGTGTGTGGCTGTTACTCTTGGGCTCCACATGCCCGTCGCCCCAGATGATCTACCCTCCCCAGCTGGCCCTCAGTCTCCCACAATATGAAGCATATTCCGTCCAGACAGAGATGGGCTCCAGCTGCTGCTGGAAAGCTCATCCCCACCCCTGCTCCTCTGCCCTCATTCACTTTTCTTTTAAGGCTCAGCACAAACGTTGCTTCCTTTAAGAAGCCTTTGTGCGGGGGTGCCTGGGTGGCTCAGTCGGTTAAGCATCTGACTCTCGCTTTATGCTCAGGTCATGATCTCACTGTTTGTAAGTTCGAGCCCCGTGCTGGGCTCTGTGCTGACAGCCTGGAGCCTGCTTCGGATTCTGTGTCTGCTCCTCCTATACTCATGCTCTGTCTCTTTCTGTCTCTCAATAATAAATAAACGTTAAAAAAAAAAAAAAAAGAAGAAGTCTTTGTGGGCTCCTGCATCACTGGGCTCACCTATTCCCTTTCTAGCCGTCCAGCCGATGGGGACCTTTAGTCTGCTTTCTTGTTCAGGTGCTGCTTTTCTCCACTAGACAGGTGACCTCTACGTGGGCCCGCATCCCTGGTGCCTTATGTGGGGCTTGCGCCCTCGCGAGCCCAGCGGAAACTTGTGAAATGAAGCATGGAGGGAGGCATGGATTTCTTGGCCCATGTACTCACTGATACATGTCAAAGCTGAGGGGTGTTGCACCCTCAGGGGATGTGGGGAACATCTGCTTGGGCCGGGACCTCTGTGAGCACACACTTGAGAGTGTGGGCATTGGGGAAGGGGGTTGGGCCACTTAGGGGTTGGCAGTTTGGGAGCTGGAAGGCCAGCCTTTATCTGCCCCCTGCCTGCTTCCTGGTAGCCTCATTGGGGTCTCTGACTGCTAAGCACGGGTTTGGGACCAGACCAACATTTGTCTTTTCTCAGGAGCTGTGTTGCTCCCTACCTTTAACCTCTGGCATTGGTGGCCGCTCCATGCGGTACTCAGAGACGAACGCTGCCCACAGGCGTCTCTTAGGGCCTTCAGCGTAGGTGAGAATCAGAAGATGCCGAAAACCTTGGAAGGGGATCTTGTCCAGCTTTCTGCCTCTAGGCAGGATGAGACTGAGAGGGGTCCGCCCTTCCCTTCAAAAGTCTCTGGAGAAGGAGACTCCATGGGACCTTTTCCCCACTTCTCAGTCTTAGGTTCTGGCTGGGACTCATCTGTGTGGTGGCCCGGCCAGGAGAGCCTCTCTCTGGATAGCATATGGCTCATACTGTGGTCATGTGAGATGATCTGAGGAATCGGGAACATATATTCTGGGCTCAGACTGGGTTCAAATCCCAGCTCTGCCACTTATTAGCGGTGATGTTGGGTAAGTTCCTTAATCTTCTGTGTCTCAGTTTTCTTATCTATACAAGGGGGATGATAATAGGGCTGATGTTAGGGTTGTTCTGAAGACCGAAGGAGTTAATGCACCAAAGGCATGTAGAGGAGTACCCAGTTCGGAGTAAAAAACTCAATAAGTGTGAGCTGTTCTTATTCCACAGCAACTGTCTTCCCGGAGACCTGACATGGTGTGCATGCGAGCACTTGTGATGCTGGCGATAGGGGGTGAACAGGACAGGTTTCTGCCCTCAAGAAACTCACAGTCCAGGGGCTCCTGGGTGGCTCAGTCGGTTGAGCGTCCGACTTCGGCTCAGGTCATGATCTCGTGGTTCGTGGGTTCGAGCCCCCCATCGGGCTCTGTGCGGACAGCTCAGAGCCTGGAGCCTGCTTCGGATTCTGTGTCTCCCTCTTTCTCTCTGCCCCTCCCATGCTCATGCTCTGTCTCTCTCTGTCTCAAAAATAAACAAACATTAAAAAAAAAAAGAAACTCACAGTCCAGACGGGAGGCTGGCATGGAAATGGATCCGGCAGAGAAACTAAAGGGCCGTCTAACGCAGGAGTGACTGCCGTTCTTTCTGCTTTCTAGGAATGCAGTATGTTTCATCTTGGGGAAGTGGTTCTTTTGTGGGGAAAACACAGCGATGGGCCCTTTGGGTGAGAAAGACATGGCCTCAATGGGTGAAGATGAAGGTTCAGGCAGAATGAAAGTTTTGCATAACCTGAAGCGGTCAGGAAACTGAGAAGTCTGAGGCAGCTGGGCAGAGAGGGCTGTGGGTAAGGCCCTCGAAAGAGGGCCAGCGGGTGAGGACCAGTGAAGAAATCTCTAGGTAGAAGTAAGTCTCGTCTTGATTTTTTTTTTAAAAATTATGTTTTGTTAGTAGATAATATATTTACATATTTCAAAAATTTCAGAGCACAGAGGTGTATGCCTATAATGAAAAGTCTCCTTTTCCCCCTGCCCCTGGCCACTAAGGTTCCCCCAGTTTCTTATGTGGCTTCCCAGAGATATTCTATGTATATAGGGCAAATGTACATAAACATATCTTCCTTCCCCCTTCTCCACCTTTCTTTCGCAAATACGTCTTTCACCGTATCCTGCACCTAGCTTTGTATTTACTCAGCATTTGTTTAGCTTAGTGTTTGCTTACTGATTAGTCCACGAGCAGCAGAGTTTTCTCACTTTTTGACAGCTGCATGGTGTTCTACTGTGTTTGCACACAGAGGTTTATTCACCCAGATTCCTATGGCCTCCCCTTGACGTTCAAGTTGCTTCCTGCTCTGTGCTGTAATTTCCCACTGTACACTTGGACCTTCAGGAAAGTCTGCCCCACAGATGTGGGCCTGGTGAGGCTGAGGAGCAGATCACCACACAGCTGAGGCCTTCGCGAGGAAAGGTTTCGGAGAACACCCCAATCCCAG